>NC_086449.1:421334797-421429797 GCF_028390025.1 Pseudophryne corroboree | reverse complement strand
ACACACTTATGGGACTTCCCAAAGTGTAAGCTTGGACTTTCAGGGATTTCAATATAAGCAAAATAATTTGAAAAGAGATGCATCAACTTCTAACTATCAATTAGTGTCTTGCAAAAGGGATTAGTTGAGACATTGGGGGTAATTCTGAGTTGATTGCAGCAGCAACTTTGTTAGCAATTGGGCAAAACCATGTGCACTGCAGGGGAGGCAGATATAACATGTGCAGAGAGAGATAGATTTGGGTGTGGTGTGTTCAATCTGCAATCTAAATTGCAGAGTAAAAATAAAGCAGCCAGTATTTACCCTGCACAGAAACAAAATAACCCACCCAAATCTAACTCTCTCTGCAAATGTTATATCTGCCCTCCCTGCAGTGCACATGGTTTTTCCCAACTGCTAAAAAATTTCCTGCTGCGATCAACTTGGAATTACCCTCATTATGTCTACTTCCCAGGAGATAGTTGTGGTAAGAGTACAACCATTAAGACAGGATCATGATCTGACCAGGTGATTGATTCAATTGATGCATCAATGAGGAGCTGGAAATGTCCATAGCTCAGAAACAAATAGTCAAGTCAGGAATACACTTTATCAGGGTGGAAGAAGGCGTAGTCACGACCAGTAAGGTGTAAGGCCCTCCAAGAATCGGCCAGCTGGTGATCGTGAACAATCCAACGAATTAGCGATATTTAGCACTAGAAAATCATTTTCTGACACTGAGGAAGCCACTGAAAACAGTCTGGAGGCGAGGAAATGCATTCGTCACAGGACAGGACATCCTTTCCAAAGCACGGCAGCATTCATCTGCTTGATCCCGAGATTGATGAGCCAGCCGGCATTTTTTACATGTTACTATAGCCCAGTGCTACGGGGAACAAATCAGGATTCTGCGTACCAGCGTGAGATCCCAGGGAGGGCTGCTTGCCACAACAGCAGCAGGAAGAGGTACCACTTTGGGTGCACTGCATGATGTACCCTTAATAATTGTTACTAATCAGTTTTAAAGTGATAATGCATGCCACATGATAATAAAATACTAACTGCTCCAAAAAGTGTAACAAATCTGGAAAAAGCTGCATGTGAGATTTATTGTGCTTATAAACCACCACTGCATATTTGGAATAAACCAACAAAAGTGGATAGAAAGGTGGGATGATTATGAGTGGAAACCCCACTGGGACTGAGATATAATATAATTCTCAGCTAGAGACACTAAATGAATAAGATTGTTGTGTATGCTGTTAAGCCTGATAAACTCATTTGGTAAAAACCAGATGAAGTTTAGTATTTGAGATTAAAAATAATATGTAATATGTGTAATGGAATTTTATTGTATTGTTTATTGTGTTTTTATTATTATTTTTGATAAAAGTGTGATCAAAGTGAGAAGTGCAGTCTCATATTTTTTGCCTTGCAAAAGGGATTAGTTGAGACACCATGTCTACTTCCCATGAGTTAGTTGTGGTAAGAATACAACCATTAAGACAGGATCATGATCTGACCAGGTGATTGATTCAATTGATGCATTAATGAGGAGCTGGAGATGTCCATAGCTCAGAAACGAGTAGTCAAGTCGGGAATACACTTTATGAGGGTGAAGAAGGAGTAGACACGACCAGTAAGGTGTAAGGCCCTCCAAGAATTGGCCAGCTGGTGATAGTGAACAATCCAACGAACTTGCCGATATTTAGCACTAAAAAATCTAGGCGAGTTGTTGGAAGGATCCATCATGGGGTCTAACTCCCAATTGAGGTGACACCCCAAAACAGTAATGCCCTTCACAAGGTGATCAAGGTGGTATTTAAAAAAAAAAGTATGTTGTGCCTGGGTAGAGGCATATCATTTAATAAAAGTAAAGGCTTGGCTAAATATCTGGCAAGTAACCAAAAGGAGTCTATCCAGAATTAGTTTATGTACAGAGATGTTGGTAAGATGCAGTCTCTTTAAGAACAATATTGCCACTCCCTTAAACTTCCCTTCTAGAAAATTGCAGAAAAAGGGCAAAAGGGTAAGATAATGGGCCTGCGGACAATTTTTACAGTGAGTTTCCTGGACCATGGCCAAATTGACCCTATCAGCCCATAATGAGTGAACCAATTTAGACCTTTTTACAGAGATATTCAAAACTTTGGCATTAATGGAAGAATAAACAAGCTTATCAGCAGTACTCATCATCAAGGGATAGCAAAAAAACTCAAATGCAAAATGCATTAACAGTAAAACAGTAACACATAGTCAATAGATCAAATAGTCAAATAGGTGAACATCCAACCATGT
Organism: Pseudophryne corroboree; assembly: GCF_028390025.1. Taxonomy (NCBI): domain Eukaryota; kingdom Metazoa; phylum Chordata; class Amphibia; order Anura; family Myobatrachidae; genus Pseudophryne; species Pseudophryne corroboree. The sequence goes on along the minus strand of NC_086449.1, from coordinate 421,427,520 downwards.
ATCACTTATCATAGAGAAAAGAATTGAAAACTGGAAAGTGCCTTTGTATCTCTGTCACTTTAAATATTGTAAGTGCTGCAAGCATGTTTGCTTATCAAGATGTTAGATAAGATCTTTTGAAAGGAACTTTCTTGGTGATAATATACAGAATGTTGAAGATGAGGATTTGAGTAGCATATTAAAAATGTTGGAAACAACCATTATAAAAGAAACCAGTACTCAGTGGGAGATTGCTACCCTTGAGAGGTATTTGGTAGTTCACGTGATCCCAAAAGGATTAACAATCCACAAGCCCTCATCCTTCAACAGTTCTAATGAGGAGTTTAAGAAAGATTGGGACAGGATTCTACAGCATTGTTCCTTTTTGCTGATGGAGCTAATATTAAAAGAAAGGAAAGCAGATTTAGCGAGACTGAAAAATGAAAAAATCGTTGGAGACTTTGAGCTCTCCCTTTAAGGATTTGGAGGATGTGAAGACCGCTGAAAACAGCTAATATACAAAACTGAAAAAAATACAAAGGCATTGAAAACTAAAAAATGAAAAAATATTTAAGGGATAAGAATGCTTTAAAATCATATGAAGTAAAAATATCATCTAAGATAGTTGAAAATCTTGATACACCTGTTAATACAGGAGATAAGAAAGAACAATGGAGAGTTAATGATTGGAGAAATAGAAATAAAGCCACTAATCATAAACCTACCAATTGGAGGAATAGAAATTAACTAATTAGAGCACACACACCTAAATTTAATACCGACAGGCGTGACAATAGACAGTATTGGGGAGAAAATCAGTGGAGAGGGAGGCCTGGTAATTCAGTCTATCCACAAAGATATTCTCATCAAAACTTTGGATACAATGTGGAAGCTAGGAATAGATATGAACCATTCCACAGCGAGCAGAATGACCAGTTTTTTTAGGATGAAACCAGAAAACCCAAGAACAATGAGATGATACATAAGTGCCGGAGAGGTAAAAGAGGAGGCAATTAATAAAATGAAGGAGAAATGAAAACAAAACCTTTGTAAAAGTTGAAAATCACAAAGGAAAATAAGGTAAATATCTTTAATTTAAGTAAAATGTTTAACTATAACAGAGGAAAAAGTATTACAAAAAAGCTTAAAGTTTGCCCCCTAATCCTTTCGATTTATTTGTTGACATTAATAAGTTTGTAAGAAAACTTTCTGTTAAAAAATATTTTTAAATAAGAATGCAGAACAAAATAAGGACGAGATAATTGAACCTGTCTTGAAATCTGTTTTAGAAATAAATTTAGTATTTACCCAGCAAATATGAAAGGAAGTTGCATCGTTTGTTTTAGTAAGATGGTAATTCATGAAACAGAACAGTGTATCCAAAACAACAAAAATAAAGAAGGAAGTTTAACATATCTAAGAGGGAATCACTTGCCCTTAAGTCGTTGCCAGAAGACTCAAATCTTATAATTAACCAGCGGATAAGGTTAATCCTCATGGATAAGGTGGTCCTCATGGATAGGGAGAATGATATAAAGGAAAAGAAAAACAACTAAATGAAGGGAATGCCAATAAGCATTTAAAAAGTGATCCAACTCAGAAAGTCTCCAAGGCATTATTAGAATTGACAAAGGCTCTGTAAAATGGTTTAATATCAAAAGAGGAGCTTGATTTTATAAACATCAAGCATCTAAACATACCCACAACATATGTACTTCCAAAAGGTGCACAAGGATTCGATACACCCTCCGGGATAAACTATTATATATGATTGTATAAGGATAACTTCAAACCTTTCAGCAATGGTTGATTATTTTCTACAACATTTGATTGTTCAAAGTAAATCATTCTTGAAGGACACACATTATGTTTTAAGAAAAGTTACGGACAATACAGTGGGGTAATCATTGCTACATCTGTACCACAGATGTGTATACTTTGTACACAATCATTTAATTTACCCAAACACTAGAAACAGTTTTATATTTTGTAGAAAAAAAAATACAGAAAAAGCATTGAAAAACTTTATCCTACAAAGTACTGCATTCGTTTTGGAAAATTGTTATTTTTATTTTAATGGCGAATACTTTCTCCAACAGGTTGGAACGGCCATGGACACCAGGTTTTCCCCCAGTTATGCCAATCTATTCATGTCACACTGGGAGGAGAGTGTGATGTGGCATGGTGGATTGGAGAAGGTAGGCCTGGTGTCCTGGCACAGTTTTATTGATGATATCCTCTTATATGGAGGGGTGATCAGGAAAGTCTAAAAACTTTCTGGAGTGAATTGAATACCAATGATCAAAACATTAAGTGGTTTTTCAAATTAGCCAGGAGGAATTTAATTTTCTTGATTTAAATATATACATAAAAGATGATTCTGTAAAAACTAAAATTTACAAAAAGCCTACCGATTCTAACTTTTTAATTGACATGGATAGTCAACAACATGCAAACTGGCTGGAGGGTATCCCCTTTAGCAGATTTGTAAAAGCCAAATGCAATTGTTCAGAGAATCATGTATATGAAAAACAGGTTAAAAACCTGTTTCAATGTTTTGAACAAAAAGGTTATAACAAAAAGATAATTTACAGACTGTGAAGGGTAAAGTTGAATCTACAAGTAGGCTAGAACTTCTAAAAGCGAAAGAAAAGAAACCCTCCGAAAAAAATCTGGATTGGGCATTTGTTTCAAGATATAATTCCCTCCATAGAGAGATAGAAGGGATTATGAAAATTAAATTGGAAGTTACTTGAACAGGATGTAGTATTGAAAAATAATAGTCCTAGGAAACCTACTTTTATTTATAGAAAGTCCAAGTCCATCAAGGATACATTAGTTTGAGGTGTATTAGATGACAATGAAAAAAGTAGTAGTAAACACGAGAGGTTTCCATAGATGCGTTTCTTGTTTGGTTTGTAGAACTGTAAAAACTGGATGAACTAAATATAAAGAGATAAATGTCAATGGAGCAACTTATAAAATTAACCATTTCATTACATGTACATCATAGAATGTAATTTATTTGATAGAGTGTAGATTGTTATATGTCGCAAAGACGTCAAGAGCTTTGAAAGTCTGCCTTTCCGAACATATTTACAATATTCGGAAAAGGTTAGAGACACACACTCTTTTTCACCATTTTAAACAATGTCATGGATCCAGAGAATATGATATAATTTTTTTTTGGTTTTAGAACAAGTATCTGGCACATGGAAAAATAAGACTAGAGAGACAAAGTTAGCAAAAACTGAGATGAGGTGGATTTATAAGATAGGTCCCCAATAGCCTTAATGGCGAGTTTGAGCTGAAATGGTTTCTTAATTAAATTTCACAATGATCTGTATTTTAATTAATTTTAACTCTGCTTCTGATTTTTTGTTTATTTTTACATGTAGCCACTATCTAAATTACCAACGTATCCATATATATATATGGATCAATCTGTTTTGCGGCCAATAATATTTGAGTATATGTGCTTAAATATGAGACCTCCAGACTAAAGATTGTGTGGAACGCATAAGAAATATATTCAATATATGGAATTTCTGGATCCGCCTATTGATGCGTGTTTGAACGCATCCGGAAGTTTGTATGTCACAGATATCTGTTGACTTTTGTCAGTTGATATGAAACCAGAAACAGGAAGTGGATGCCTTACTGGATCCAGTCTTCTTTGTGGAACGCATACCAGAAGCCACCGCGGCTACGATTGTAAGGTGGACCGCAATTGAATTAGATGTATTACAGCTGTTCAATTATTGTTTTTCATTGGTGGTGTCATTATTATGGGTATTTAATGAAGGGCTTGGGACTCCTACATGCTGTGACTGTGTCCAATACCATCTGCTATCTCCCAGGGTAAGGTGAGGGTCTAGAACTCTGCTGTTGCTGCCATTTGTGGTAGACGTTTGTCACAGGAGATGCTTTGCAGGCACAATTGCCATACATGCTTGTTTGTATTGTTTATTTGCGAGTGCCTTTTATTAAATTAAATTATCCTTTTATGTGAAGGATTTCTGCATTACTGGTCTCTCTGTTCTGTTACTTTCCTAACCCCAGTCTTTATATCAGGTCCTCTACTGATATAAGGAGATGGTCGAGAGTCTACATTTTCTGTCCTTTATTCTATTGATGAAAACTGTGGATATACATGTTAATCCTGAGAAGCGTCAAAGTCGAGACATATATTGTACCAAAATACATACTGTATATGATCAACATAGGTATACGGTAGAATAAAAACAGAAAGAGGCGAAGTCCTCATGTTCATTTCCAAGTATGAAGTCCAGGAAAAATATGCGTAGAGAGCAAGCAAGGGCAATCAGTCCGTCGGCTCTCAGGTATCTTCAGAATAAGACTGATCACATAGACTGCTTAGGCTTCTCTTGGACCTATATCTTCGCTATGACCCCAGTTTCTCCATAAGCAGAGGTAGATCCAGCTGGGGTAGAGGATCTTTCCAATCAGATGTCTTGATTGTATGCAAGCCTAGGGTAATGCAGAAGGAAGTGAGATCAGATGGGGCATGAAGAGAGTGCAGGTTACCAGACAATGGGGCCGATTCAGACCCTGTCACACATGTGTTAAAATCTCTATGAAGCTATTTCTGCACATCTGCGAATGCGTATACACTGGTATGCACACGTACAAGGTCCTAAACTGCACTCACTTCAGAACGCAGTTTAAGACCTGGAGGGGATGGGAATTGGGCATTTTGTCGGCATCACCACTCTATTGTTCGGGCGTGGTGCACACAAGCCTCCACTGCGACCCTTAACATGGCGGGTAGCTGTCTGCCTCTGGAGCTAGGCTGCACAGGCAGAGGGCAACTCAAAACATGCAAAAGCATCACCGCGGTGCGATGCTTGTGCATGTGTGCATGGGGAAAGCAGGATCCAGCATGCGGGACAGATTTGCCTTGTGCTGGGCGTCCCCCTGCATGTCAAAGAAATTGATCAAAGATGTGCGTTTTCTCACACATCTACGATCAGGTCTGAACTAGGCTCACTGTCACCGGATGAAAAGAAAACCCCATCAGTATTTTAGCTGATATTTGCGAAGTTCATCCGTTAAGAGTTTCAGAGCCTGCACTGCTGCAGAGTATGCCATGACAGATCTTTGTAGATGTGAATAGTGTCCCATGGGGTCTACACCATCCAGTTGTCTGACTTTGCGCATTATATCCTGCATATGAGAAATTTAGGGCAGATGACAAATTATATATCTTGGTCTGTCAGAGGCAGGACCCAGAGGTCTAAGGGCCCAATGAGCACTGTCAAAGACTGTATGGTCATTACCTAGATTCTCATTACAAAAGATCTTCATCAGGGCATCAACTAAGCAAGCAAATGTTAAATCTCCTCAGGAAGGCCTCTAATACGGATATTATTTTGCCTACCCCTGTTGTCAAGGTCATCCATCCTAGTCCACATGGTTTTAATTCAGCAGACAGGATGGATATGACATTCTCAGGACGTCAGAAGATTCCTGAGTTTCTTCTAAGGATGTAAGACAATCAGAAAGCAGGGAGAGATCTCTATTGACAGACGCCATTTCCTGTCGAATGGTATTTTGCAAGTCCTGTTTAGCCGGATAGTCCTAATATAGGCCAAGATTTCCTGGATCTCATTGTTTAGTTCAGATGTAGAATACAATACACAATACGGGGTCTTCCATGAAAGGTAAACTCAGAAGTCCAGATGGGGCAGGGAGGAATCCGAGGCATTGAGGTCTGGTCCTTGCCTAGATGGGATTGAAAAGAAGGCATCATATCCGATTGAGAGGTTGAGTCCACGGGACAAAAGTTATTTTATATCATTTTTACGTGCAGATTTCTTGTCCTTGACCATAGTTAGTGATTATAATAGAGAGCAGCAATTAATGGCCAAGCAGCTTGGATGATAGAACATAGATGTCACATAGAAGGGCTACCATTGAGCACAGACCCCATAGGCCAATAGCTAGATGGCCATCACACAGCAAGTAGCAACATTTTCAAAGGAGGAGAAATCCACTGAATAAGAGCCCCATATCAAAGGTCTTTGATTAATAAAAAGAAAGGACAGTGTTGAAAGCAGAAACAGACCCATAAGTGGCAGGTGTAAAACCAGCAGTGGACACAAGGTGGCACTAATAAGTCACAAATGGTATATAGCACAATTAGAGTAAAATGATAAATGAGCAAAACTGAATATCCAGGAACTCTTCAAGGTGCAGCAAGCTAGTAAGGAGGTCCCTGACATGAAACTAAAGTTACAGAAGTATACACATAAATATAGGAGGTGAGACCAGCCACTTTGTTCCTTTGAGCTGGTACTGCAAAGGGGTAGGAAAGGAATTACTCACAAGCTGTGTCAGTTGTGTGTGTGGTCTTAGTAGAAGTATAGTATTAGTCCCCTACTAGTAAAGAGGACTCCAGAAACACTCCATGAAGCCAGAGCAGTCAAGGAACAGTCCAGATGCAAAATGCAATTAATCTGTAATGGAACCCGCATCAGCTCCACTGGAAGCCCTGTGTGTAAACATACCAGCCTGAGCAGTGTGCAGGAGCTATCCACAGTACAAGAGATGCAGTAGCAGGGCACAGTAACTGAGGAAGCGCTCCAGCAGAGTGAAGTGCAAGCACGGTCGGGTAATCTGAGAGTCTCTGGTCTCCTGAAGAGATCAGCTGTAGGTGGACTACAGAATTCACGCTAAAGAAAGGTAGTGTACCTTACTGCACAAAAGGGAAACCGATGCAGCGTAATAGACAGCCGGATCCAACTGTAAGTACAAACACCGGTGTCTGGTGGAGAAATAGGCTGCAACCTGCAGGGACACAGGAGGTGTCCCCTGGCTCAATGGATCATATCTCTCAGTCAGGTGAGACTTCCAGAGAGGAGGGCTACTGGAGGGTACACAGGGTATTCCACAGAGGTGGTAAATAGGGAATATAAGTAATGCTGTGCAGGAGCTCCCCTGAAGCCCATCTTGACTGTCCACCAGCTTGGCCATGCCCTCACAATTTTTTATTTACACTTTAATACAGCATTGTCCATCTGGGTGCTTGAAAGATGGTGTCATTGTCCAATGCTTTTTGTGACCCCCATTATTTCTGTCAACACTTTACTACAAGTAAGTAATATTATGTCCAATTTTGGATGTACAGTCCTGATTGGCACTGAAATGAGCTGCGTTTCCTTTGAATAGGTTGGCATTTCCTCAAAAAGTGAGCATTTTGGGCAGGTCCTGAGTGGAGTTTAGGAAGATCCCACATATTGGGCCTGTTTGAGAGGTGGATGCAAATCATGCACGGCTTTTGATTTATCTGAACAAAGCTCAACTGTGCTGGTGGCTCCAATTGCTGCATCATTGATCGCAACATCAACTCCTCGAGTAGCCCCTGCTTGTTCCAAAACCTCTCCCGTGACTTTTTTAAAATATGGCCAGTGGTCTGTAGTGCTGTGAAAGAGCAAGCAGCTGCATGCCGAAACATGCCCATGACACTCCCATAACATGCCCATGCCACCACCTCTTTTTGCAATCACATCAGGTCACCTCCCAGTTTCCACTCCGAAACACTCATGGATCGCAGACACCGTCTCAAGCAATGTTGTACGCAAATGCATACACATACACATGCGCAAAAGCAAATCACTTGCTCAACTGCATAAACCAGAGGTTCCCAAACGCGGTCCTCAAGGTACCCCAACGGTTCTGGTTTTAAATGTATCCATGCTTGACCACAGGTGACTTAATTAGCACCTTAGTCAATTTGATTTAACCATCTGTGCCGAGTCATGGATATACCTAAAACCTGGACTGTTGGGATGCCTTGAAGACCACATTTGGGAACATCTGGCAAAACACTGGTACTGCATGCACCTCTGAATCAGGCCCACTGGGAGGTATGTGTGTGTTACCACTCCATATAATTGCACAGACTTAAAACAACTGCTGTTATATTAATTTATGTCCTGTTAGACATATTTTCATTTAAATACTGTATATTCATACAGTCCTTTCAGATTCAGTTTGACTACACTGGAATTTGTTTAAACAAAAAAAAAATACAATTAAAAGGATGGTCATAAAAAGGTGCCTGTTATTCTTACTGGAGTGCAAAATAGGTTAATAGAAAGCACAAATTACTTTTACTGAGCCACTTGTACTGAATACAATTATTCTCAATCACTGCAGAAACTTAATTTACAACTTATAAAAAGTAGATGCATTGGGCAGCACAGAGATTGCTTTTTATTACTGTTTTAACTTCAGGTAAAATTAATATGTGTGTACTATATAGTAAGGCAAGGAGTATGGGGGCTGTAAAATGTATGATTTATGGCGATTCATGTAGAATGCTATGAGAGAATCACTTCTAATTCTAGTCTTATCAATATATGGCCATATTAATTCTATAATATCTTCCTTTAGAAAGAGGGATGGATTACCGCCAGAACCTATACTATTGATAGATGTCAGCGGTGTGCAATGGAGGTCAAGCCAGATGGCAGAATGCTTAACTGGTTTATTAAATGGCAGATAACATGATGCAGGGTAACACTGGGCTAATGCAGAAATACACATATACTTAAAGAAACATAGCATTTGATGGCAGATAAGGCTGAGTATACAGTATGCAATATTGCATAGGATCCGACTGCTATCGTGCGGTTCCTAACGATATTGTATTGTGTGTACACTAGATATAGTGTATGATGCGTGCTCCCATTGGTTGTATGCTGCATCGCATTTTGGACCTGCATGTAGGTCCGACGTGCAATGTTGCTTGTGAAGGAAATACTGTTGAATGCAGCATGGCACCGCTTCTCCCTCCGCTGCCACTCGCCACAACCAACATCGCCAAGTGTGTATGCACTTGCCGATGTCGAACTCCTGTCGCAGGGAATGTTGCATCATGCACTTATGTGTACATAGCCTTATTTCATTGTAAGGATATCCTTATGTCTATTCCCCTGACTCTTTCTGTAAAGTAATTTTTTTTTCAAATTTCCCCTAAACCTCCCTCCCTCCAGTTTCAGTGCATGTCCTCATGTTCTAATACTGCACTTCCTTTGAAAAATGTTTCCCTCCTATACCTTCTTAAAACCCTTGATATATTTGAAAGTGTCTATCATGTCCCCCTTTTCCCTTCTCTGCTCCAAACTATACATGTTAAGATGTTTTAGTCTTTCCAGGTAAGTTTTGTGATGTAGGCCATGCACCATTTTGGTTGCCCTTCTTTGTAATATATTTCTAATGTACTAATATCCCTCCAAAAATACGGTCTCCACAATTGACCACAGTGGGTCGGATGTAATGAAGTCCGAGTTGGCAGGAGGTGCGGGTTCCCAGACGATAGCAGATTCTTTTTTAAAGTGGCAATCATGTACAAGGCATGGATTTGCCTTGTTCATGATTGCCACTTTAAAAAACGTCCGAGTTTGGCTGGGAACCCGCACCTCCAGTTAACTTGGACTTCATTACATCTGGCCCCCGTATTCCAGATGAGGCCGTACCAATGACTTATACAGTGGCATTATTACTTCTTTCTTTCTGCTGCTGTTTCCTCTCCCTATGCAGCCAAGCATCTGACTAGACTTCCTCATTGCTTTGTTACATTGCTTACCTGCCTTTAAGTCACCTGAAATATTGACTCCTAGAGGTATATTTAATAAGGTGCAGGTGTTTAGAAGTGGAAATGTTGCCAATAGCAACCAATCAGATTCTAGCTATTCTCTTTTTCTGTCCTTCTTCTTTGGTTTATACATATATCTGACTCTAGGGAGCACCACCAACCTTGTGATTTAGTAGGGATTTTGCATACTATATGATGCCCTATATGTTGGTTCTGTAATACTATACACGTCTATTGATCCTAATTGGATGAGGTCAGTGCGGATTCACACCTTCACTGTTATTTAGGCCAGTATCCAGTTAGTCTCTGTAATTTACCACAGGTAATGCAATCACTGGGGGCTATTCAATTAGCCCAGATACCCGACATATATTGGGGATTATACTTTGGGTGCCTTAGGCATGCGAACCATAAATCCTGATAAAAAACCTTTTTTCCGCATTAACACATGGGTCTCAGATACTTAAACTGGATCCCATGTATTATCAAAGATCAGCCTGTTTTTATCAGCAAAAAAATTAGCATATCTAATTGGATACCCCCCTTAGTCGCAATGCGACAAGTCTAGGACACACCACAAGACTGTTCTAATTAATTTGACATGCGACACTTGTATATTTGTGTGCAACTGCATATCTGAATCTAGATACAAAGTGCGACAAAGCTATGTTCCATCGTGCTCTGTATACAGACTATCGCACACAAATATAAAAGTGTTGCATATCTAAATAATCAGCAGTCTCCTGATGCATCTTGGTCACATCATGTTGTGGCTAATACTCATTTTTAGCAAAAATATGCCCAACACTAGCAGAGTTGAACGGAACCTGGCGGCTAACTCGTACTAAGCATCTCATGGCATATTGAAGCTAGAAGTATGAGCATGGCCATAACTAGGGGGGTGCCTAGGGGGTCATGTGCCCCAGGCGCGGGAGTTGAGTGGGCGCGAGGAACTCTGCCTAGCTCCTTAGACAGCTGCTCCCTCACCCCCGTGATTGTCTCCCGCAGCCACGAATGGCGCCATCATGGACCCGCTGCGTCTCCATGTCTGCCCTCCCGCCGAGTAGCGCCTCCTGAAAACCCTTCACCGTCTGGCGACCGCTGCTTGCAGGGGAAGGAGACGCTTAGACGCGGCGACGCGTGCACAGTCACCTGCCACCCCTCTGACATCCGGCACCCGCTGCAAGCCACAAACGCTGGCCTCACTGCATGGAGGCTAAGGCCTTAACGCCACCGAAAGCTATCTACTACAGCGGTGAGTGGAGAGAGACTATATATATATGTATATATATATATATATATATATATATATATATATATATATATAAACACACACACATAGGGTGGTCTTCAGTATGCCGGCTCTTGGGATCCCGGCGCACAGTATACCGGCGCCGGAATCCCGACAGCCGGCATACCGACATTTATTCTCCCTCGTGGGGGTCCATGACCCCCCTGGAGGGAGAATAAAATAGCGTAGCGCACCACCGTGCCCGCAGCGTGGCGAGCGCAGCAAGCCCGCAAGGGGCTCATTTGCGCTCGCCACACTGTCGGTATGCCGGCGGTCGGTATGCCGGCGGTCGGGCTCCCGGCACCGGTATGCTGGTCGCCGGGAGCCCGACCGCCGGCATACCATACTACACCCCACACATATATATATATTTACTCTTTTTTCTTTTTCTGTGTGTGAGTGTAATATATATATATATATATATATATACACACACACACACACACACACACATACACACGCATAGATAGATATCTAAATCCAGCATTCTCCTCTTAGCAGTTAACCTCCTCTCTGTCAGTGCAGCTGTAAATATACTCCGGAGGTTCTCAGTGATAGATTACATGCACTGCACTGCAGAGTTGTTTAGAAATGAATATTTTACTTTATGCTTATTACAACGTTTCTAGGATTTCACGCCCTGTCTTCAGGAAGCAAACAAAAAAAGTATGCTTCCTGAAGACAGGGTGTGCAATCCCGAAACTTCGTAATTATCATGAAGTAAAATATTAATTTCTAAACAACTCTGCAGTGCAGTCAGGGCCATCTTAACTGCAGTGTAGGCCCCTGGGCACAGCAATGCACTAGGCCCGCTACCCATCCTCCAGCGGTAGGGGTAAGGGTGCGATCAGTGGCAGCTTTGATGTCCCGTGGGCGGTAGGGTGTGGTCTATCTTCTGCCCTGCATGTAGGACCTGAAGCAGTAATTTCTGCTAATTACTTCTTCACTGAACAGATGGGGCAGGAGGGAGAACACTTAATTGTAGAAGGGGGCATTGGGCTGAACGAAGGGCCCATGGTACATGACTTCCAGGGTGGTAGCGGGTGTTTAATATGTAGTTCCTGAAAATAGATTTCTTATATTTCAATTGGCTAAAAACTTTCAGGAAGTACTAGGGACTTGGGGATCAGAGTTTAGGAGCCAGAGCAATCCACCAACGAAAATATAAAATTGCATATAAGGTGAGTGGAGCTGGAGCAGGACGAGCTGCTTGAAGGCTGATATCTCTGGTTCTGGGCACAGTAGTGACAAGCTGCCAATGTCCACCAAAAAGGGAGAGTCCCAGCTTTTGGAGTATATCATTAGAAAAACTCTAAGTCAGACAGAACCCGAGAGATCTAGCTGGGAAGAGCAATTAACATGCTTGGATGGGGACCACTGCTTTGAAGTCAGATATCTCCGGTTTCCCAGGGCCGATTTTCAAAAATCTGAGGGGACCCTCAGCTATCAACCTAGGGCCCTTATACTCCTGGGGCCCTTGGGCAAGTGCCCACTGAGCCCATACGAAAAGACGGCCCTGAGTGCAGTGCATGTTTTCTATAATTGAAAACCTTCGGACTATATCTATCTATATACAGAGAGATACTCCGGAGGTTCTCAATGACAGAAAACACGCACTGCACTGCAGAGTTGTTTAGAAATTAATATTTTCTTCATTATAATTACGAAGTTTCGGGATTGCACACCCTGTCTTCAGGAAGCATACGTTTTTTGTGTGCAATCCCAGAAACATCGTAATTAGCATAAAGTAAAATATTCATTTCTAAACAACTTTGCAGTGCATGTTTTCTATCATTGAGAACTTCTGGAGTATATCTATCTATCTGTGCATGGAGAGCCGGCACTCACTGTTGTGAAACTAGAAGTGTGCCCGGGTGCCATTAAGTAAAGTGCATATAGTCCATCAAATGAAATGCGGCACTCACGGGTTCTAATGCAAGCAGTATGAAGTAGGTCTTCCTGGCTTGTCAACGTTTCATTCATTCTTATAAATTTAGTCAGGACACAACAAATTTTATATGAATAAATGCAACATTGACAAGCCAGGAAAACACGCTGCATTCTGCTTGCATCAGGAGGTCCCGTGAGTGGCGCATATCATATGATGGACTATACTATGTATATATATATATATATATATATAAAAAGAAGACTGTGAGGACCGGCACCCCCCCTCCAAGGCTCAATGCTTAGGTGCCATCTCAGATGAAGATGGATAGTGGAAAACAAAACAAGCGGCACTCTAAGTTCACCTTGACAAAGGGGCGCTTGGACCCAGAAACGTCGGATCACTACTTGAGTGAAATACACTTGATTTTCAGACAGACTTAGAGTGCCGCTTGTTTTGTTTTCCACTATATATATATATATATATATATATATATATATATATATATATATAGTGTGTGTGTTAATGAGGCGTACTACTGTGCGGTGTAATGAGATTAAGGGTCCACTACCATATGGCATAGTTTGTATTTTTAGTTATTTATTTTATTATTCTTATTTTATTTATTTTCATCTATTCTTTTTTTTTTTTGGGGGTGGGGGTGTGGGGAGTATCTCTAAATTACTGCCTTGCCCCGAGTACTGGAAATCCTAGTTTCGGCCCTGGTATGAGGACACATTTGCATACAAATTACAGTGCACTGACCTGGTGTAACCGCTACCCCATTTCCATTTATCACAGGTCTCTCCTCTTCCTCTTCTTCTGGAGGTTCAATTCCAGTCTTCTCCATATTACTCACAGATTTATTGCGTTTGCGTTTCCCTTCAATTCTTGGAATGCCACCAGGAAAATTGTGGTCTGTTGCATTTAATAAAAGTGGAGCAGGTTCAGCTGGAGGTTTTGGAGTGCCGTAGTAATTTTCTGTAAATAATGGAACATGTCCAGTTCATTAGCAAATGAACTAACTTTTAGTGGGCATGTTAAGGACTACAAAGTAACACATAAATAGAGTGCAAATTAATGTGAGGTCAATACTATGGCAACCATTTATGCAATCATGCGAAATGTCTAGAAAGTTCAGAGGAAAAGAAAATGAAACATAGGTGCTGAGAAGTGCTGAGAAGAGCTTATGAGAAGAAGCTGAGCTCCAGACTAGAGTGTGCTGGAAAGGGATGTTTAGTGATAAGTGTGCTGCTGAGAGAGAAATAGAGCAGGCTGAGTACAGTACCTGACAAACAACTGTGAAAAAAAGATAAAGAAGCAGAGAAAAAAATATACAAAAAATAAAAAAAGAGAAGTAAAGGAGGGGAAGTTGTCTATCTGTAATAACGAAGCGTGACAAAGCAGCAGCTCTGCAGCCAAAGAGTTACACCTAAGGAGCAGGAGATTGCATAAAACACGTTACAAGTATTATTTACGATACCATGCCAAGAACTCGCTAAAATAATCTTTGGATTCTAAGCCTTGCAATCACTTCACATTGATACATACAAAAAAAAAACAATAAAATAATAAACATCATATGTAAGTTCTAGCCTGGAACTAACAATTCTGGTCATATAACAGATCAGTGATTATACAAATAAACTAGCAGGCTTTTGTTTTTATATTGTGCCGTATCTGTGGTGAATCATGGCCTCGTGACAGTAGCCAGAACTAAGGGGCATATTTATTAGTCAAAAACCTTTTGTTACAGAAATGAGAGTTATCACTGGTGACAGGAATCATTTTGGCTTCATAAAATCCATAACAGGACATACCGCAAGGGAACATAAGGTTGTTTGTTTCTTGTTGCTATTTGTACAACCTTGATATCTGTTCTGTTATCATAATTATATTTTCTTCCAAGAACACAATGTATAACTAGTATAAATATTTTGTAGCTATGAAACATTAAAAATAGGCATTTACTGATTGTTTTACACCAGGACACCTCAGTATTTACGCAAAGGGCACTGCAATAAATTGTGGCGATAAAGCATTTGTCATCAACACAAGTTGTCATTAAGGAAAAAAAAAAAAAGAGCACAACTATCACCACAAAAGGAACTTTTAATAATAAATATGGCCATATAGCTTAAACCACCTAAAGTTGACATTTTCATTACAGCTCTGTTATAAAGTATTACTGACCCACTCCAGTAAGGTTCAAACACACTGCAGCTATACAACAATACAGGAAGCATTCTAGTGACCACACTACAATACAGGGCAGAGGTGGATTTAGACCTCATGGGGCCCTAAGCAAGATACAGATTTAGGGCCCCCTCCCTCAAACAATACATAGCACTATATTTTCTTTCCTGATTTATACCCCATACATTATTTGTTGTTTTTCCACCTTATAGTCTATTACAGTATATTAATCTCCCCCTCCACTGATTGCAAAACTTCCTCTCGCCTCTAATTTCCAATATAACACCACTCAGTTACGCATTTTGGATAAGTGGTCCACTCACTGAATTTACCAGGGCCCCTTAACACATTATTACATCCTCTCTCACTGACTGCATTGTACAGTATATGAGTGACCCAGGCTTACTAATTGTAGCAAGTCCCATCGCATAAAATGCTCATTATTATCCCCCCCCCTCCACTCTCACTCACTGACAGCATTTTATTTTTGGGGGAGTATACTTTATTGACAGGCAGATATAGTACAGGTTGAGTATTCCTTATCCCAAATGCTTGGCACTGCTGGGGGCATATGTGTATCTGGCACTACACTACTGGGAGCATATGTGTATCTGGCACTATTGGGGTCATATGTGTATCTGGCACTGCACTACTAAAGACATATGTGTATCTGGCACTATTGGGGGCATATGTGTATCTGGCACTGCACTACTGGGGACATATGTGTATCGGGCACTACTGGGGGAATGTGTGTATCTGGCACTGCACTACTGGGGGCATATGTGTATATGACACTGCACTACTGGGGGCATGTGTGTGTCTGGCACTATTGGGGGCATATGTGTATCTGGCCCCCATATGTGTATCACACCCTCATTTATTTGACCACGCCCTTTGTGGCATGTTGCCACACACATTTTTTTGGCCCACATGCCTTTGGTGCGTGCTAAGATTTTTTTTCTATTTACACCACTGCCCCTCACTGATTGTAGTGCTTGCTTCAATCAATGAGGAGGGCAGGCATTGATATACGATATTGCATAATGGAGTTACACTAAAGGCACTGTATATATAATAAATAAAGTCAGACTGAGGGGTGCAATTATAGGCATTATAAGGGAAGAGGGCCTGCTAAAAGGGGATGGGGACATGCTAAAATCAGTGGGGGGTGGATGCACTGATATATAATGTGGGCACCCATACCTTATAATACTTATTATTACACCCAATCACTTTAGTGTTGACTGCATTATATATTAGTCCCCCCCTTACTGATTGTATCAGCCTAGCAGGTACCCCATCTCTTAATATTATTATTTTTTTGTTAACAGTTATTTATATAGCGCACACATATTCTGCAGCGCTTTACAGAGAATATTTTCCAAATTACATAAAAAGAGAAGGGAAAACAAATATGGTGTGTGTGTGTGTGTGTGTGTGTGTATGTGTGTATATCACACACAATTTGCAGAATTATATAGATATTGCTTTCAGACAGTTTACAGCGACTGGAGCCCACAGTGAATTGGCAGTGCTCTGGCTATGCTGTGGTCCAGCTGTCTACAGAGTCAGCATTCGCCAGCCAATACCATCTCACAGTCCAGCAGCAGCGCAGGCTAAGCGGTACCAGGCAGGAGCTGTCCTGTCCCCTGTCACAGGTGTTAGCAGGGCTCCTGGGACAGAGCCAATTAACTCTGCAGCAGTGGGTCTGCTGCAGAGCTCTTTTTGAAAAACAGCGGTCACACTTGGATTCAGCTGAGAACCACACCGGTGCTGCTGTACATGCAGGTGCCCCTTCAGGGCTTGAAGCGCCGGATGCAGGTATCTCCACTGCCTCTGGGAGTTACGCCCTTGTAACAGCATATTACTACAGTATATCATCAGTCAGTGTGTGCCTCCCATCCAACCATGATTGTAACAGATGTACTGTATGTAACACTATAATTAAAATAACACAGACCACCCAACACACACGCCTGATGTAGGTGGATGTTCTACAAAATAAAAAAATACTGTAATAAAGTACACTGGAAAACCGTGCGCATCCTGGTTCTGTCGTCATATACACGTGTCATGATGGGTCATACGCACAATACTGCAGACCTGGAGACGCATACGTGTGCTGGAGCTGGCACATAACAGCTGTCTGATCACTGACAACCTGCTGGGAGCATTCAGCCTGCCCAGCTCTCTGATAATTTTGGTGGAGCTCGCGGTCTGCTGGTAATGCCCTTCAAACAGCCTTGGCTAGGGCCCCCTGGGAACCACAGGGCCCTAAGCAGCCGCTTTGGTTGCCTTGTGGTAAATCCGCTACTTATACAGGGGACATTCTAGTAACCACAATACAATACAGGGGACATTCTAGTGACCACACTATTATACAGGTGAACATCAAAATGAACATCTATGTGACCACTAAACAAAACACAATGCACACTAATATATGCAATCACACAGTCATACAGATGTGTCCTCTTACATCCTTGCTGCAGTTACGCTACACAGACCTTGAAGTCGCACATTACTGTGCATCGAAGATGCATTTTTGTCGAAAAAAAATGCCAAAAGAGACGTTCTGCGCTACTAAGTAACATGGCAGTCATGCGTTATGTGTATCGTGACTTGTAGCGCACGGAGCAAAGATGTAAGAGGACACATCTGTACGTATACATTTATCTACATTTCTGTAAACACAATAAAAGGAAGTGCACTCAGTGTAAAAATTATTTTTATTCATCAGCCTATTCTTTAAAACATAAACTAGGTGTGTATAAGAACAAAAAGTACACGCATCAAGTCAGTGTGCATATAAAGCCGGAAAATTACAGTGTGTAGGGATACTAACTCGCTGAAATAACTAGGGGCCTAATTCAGACCTGATCGCTGCTGTGCGTTTTCGCACAGCAGCCGATCAGGTCTGAACTGCGCATGCCAGACAGACGATGGCCATCTCGGCCCAGCGATTGTTTCTGCCTGATTGACAGGCAGAGGCAGTCGCTGGGCTGGAGGGGGCGGGCCGGCTACGATCAGGTCTGATCTCGCTATTACATATACTCCAAATCCTTTTCATCAGCTTACTACCCTTTTTCCTAGTGAACAAAAAATATGTTTACAGGCAATAATATAATGCATCATAAAACATCTGTTGAGTGCTAATTATTATTTATACCTGAAGTAAAGAGATGTTGGTTCTTTTTCCACATGAGTAACTCTCAGCATTATAATATCTAGCTCTTGTATTGACTTGCATACATTTTCTTGGCAGAACGATGGACAGTTAACAAATCACCACACAAAGTAATTCTTTATAATATTACATACAGAAAAACAAAAGTCAAAACTAAGTCCAAGTAGAAGTATACAATTGGTGGAACAAGTATATCAGACCTTCATAAATCCGCTCTCCTTCTCACGAGAAATAACTGCTCCAGTTTCTACTAAATCTTTCTGGCATTGACAGGCATTATTTTCAGACCGGGGTCAGAAGTTGGGTTTGGAGCAAGGTAATTGCTTCTGTCTGGTGAGCAGAAACTGACTAATTTCTATACTATACGGTTTTACTTTACTTAGTCCCACAGCAGCTGGAGGGCTGTTTATTCCCTAACCCGGAATTAGAGCTTCCCTATGAACCTTAATTACACTATTAGCCATATGGAGATGCTAATATGTTGTTGAGTTTGGCGTTAATGATTTTTTCTTTTACGGTTTGCACTATATTTAGCATACTGAAGAAATGCAAGCTGATAATAAAAACAGTGATACGTATAATACTGTAGATATATATTTGTATCATGTTTTCAACATCTTCTGGGGAATACCTATACAAATTAAATATTATGCTAATTATATTGATATAAGCTATGAGGTACTGTAGTTATCTTGCAATAGTGTTTTTTCTTTTTTTCCATGTCACTCACAGCTGGTATCTTGGGATATTTGCTGGAGAAAATGAGCTCTGAGCCATTTTTCTGTTAGAAGCTCATGAAACTACATTTGTAGTTAGAAGTGCTTTGAAATATGTCCACAGCTCAGACAGATGGTGAGTCTCGAGCAATTATACTTCACTCATGCTTTGCTAGTTGATCAATGTCTTCCAAGGGAAGCTCTGGGAATCAAATTGGTAAGGTCAGGAATTGAGGTATAACATTTCATGCTCGCCATCAGTAACTCTTCACTGTGAGCTCTATCCACTAATGCTATGGTGTTTGAAAATCTGGTGCCATTTATTACACAGTGCAACTTGGTAAAAGGTGCACAGTCACAGATTCACAGAGCAACCGCTAGACCAACTAACCGGCCCTGCTCGTGTTATATGGAAATGGCTATTGAAGAAAATGTATCGCAGCTGATTAATTTCTACGTTAGAGTGCGCAGAAGTAAATAGATTGCTGTACCAATATGAGGATATGCTTGTTTCCACAGCATACAATGTTTATTTTTTTATTTGGTAGAGGAAACAAAATAGCAGTTGCAAAAAAGAAAAACAATAGTGTTCGTTAAAGGCAAAGACATTTCCCATTCTGTAAGTTCAGCGAAAGCATTAACCAAGGTTGAAAAAGTAATAAAAAAACAACAACAACAACAACAACAACAAACAACAACAGTTGGGCAAGAAACAGCAAACAACAGAAAGGAAAATTTTCATGCAAACATGCATAGGTGCTATATAAATTATTATGCATTCTATACGTAGAAACCAATCATTTATTTGAGCTGCAATTGCTTTGATAAGGTCAAGTATCTCAACTTAGGTGATATAAATGCAGCAAATGCCAACTTGTTTAGCCATAAAAGGAGGTAATAGCATACCTCCCAACACGACCCATTCCAGGAGGGACAAAATACTCTCTACCTGGACTTCCCTATTAATTTATGACTGTAATACCTTTCTTATCAATTAAATAATTTAACACCGGTAATGTCAATCATACATCTAAATACCCAAGTATAATACTTATAACTATATAAAATAGGATTTTAATTGCCTACCGGTAAATCCTTTTCTTGTAGTCCGTAGAGGATACTGGGAATCCATTTAGTACCATGGGGTATAGACGGGTCGACTAGGAGCCTTGGACACTTTAAGAATTTGATAATGTGCGCTGGCTCCTCCCTCTATGACCCTCCTACCAGACTCAGTCTAGGAAACTGTGCCCGAGGAGACGGACATACTTTGAGAGAAGGATAGATAATAAAAGTGGTGAGATTACGAACAGAGCACACACAGAACAATAGGAAAGCTAACCAAACTTGAAACATGAACAGCAACGGTTGAACAAACCAGAATACTAACAGTGTAGGAAAAACGAAGCACCGGGCGGGCACCCAGTATCCTCTACGGACTACGAGAAAAGGATTAACCGGTAGGTAATTAAAATCCTATTTTCTATTACATCCTAGAACATACTGGGAATCCATTTAGTACCATGGGGAAGTACCAAAGCTCCCAAACCGGGTGGGAGAGTGCTGAGGTTCCTGCAGAACTGACTGACCAAACTGAACGTCCTCAGAGGCCAACAAGTCATGTACCAGATTGTACTTAATATAAAATTAAAGAAACTTATGCATATTTCTCCCTATTCTTCACTTCAGTTGGAATTTGTTTTTGTTGCATATATGGACTGTTTGTTGGGCTGCATATTAAAGGATGACAATGGTTTACACAATAGCACAGTGAGTGGGTCACGTGGCATTTAGGGAAAAATTTAATTATCCACAAGCTGGCTGTAAGCTGCTTAACGGATGTTAAAAACTTGCAGTCACAACTTTTGCAATACAATTTTTGAAAACCATGTTAACGCAGTTTTAACCCCTTCACTGCTGACTGGTTTCTCACCCTTGTGCTGAGGTCATTATTTCACATTTACACTTGTCATATTACAACATTAATATCGAGATTTTTTTATGCACTAGTCACACACATTATAAGTTGTTTTTTCAGAAGACTTTGTATTTTCAGAAAATACCATTAGTCCATAAATGTACAAAAATAAAAATCATAAAAAGTAATTTGGGCATTTTTGTTTTGTCCCTAGAGTATTATTAACCTCAACAACATTTATTTCCACTCATTTCCAATCAATATTGAGCACCTTACAATATTGTGTTCATCCGATTTAGGTAAAAGGCTGCAGCAAGCTGGCTGGTTACTAAGTGACAGAGCAGTGGCACAGACACTGCAGTTTATAGCACATTTAGGAAACACTGTCACACAGCAGTGGCAAAAATTAAGAGTGGCGTAAGATGGAATTGTCCTTTGGCCCTCCCACCCACCCTTATGTTGGATATTAAAAAAGACATGCACACTTTAACAAACCAAGCACTTCAGTGACAGGGACTACCACTTTTATGGATAAAGTGCTTGGTATGTTAGGGCCCCCACATAACAAGCTACCAATCGGCTTAAAGCAGCTATGCTAACAGCTCTGCAGTTGCAAGAGGTCATCCTCACCCTCATCAGTGTGTACATCATCCTCACACAATATCAATTCATCCCCGCTGGAATTCACCATTACAGAAGTGTCTGTACTTTGATGTAGTTGCTGGTAAAGGTCTTACTCGTGGAATTTTTAGTTCATTTTGATGAACATCATCTTTTCCACATTTTGAGGAAATAGCCTCCTAAGTTTATTGCTGATAAGGTTTCCGGCTGTGCTGAAAACTCTTTCTGAGTACAGACTAGAGGGTGGACAGCTTAAGTAATGCAAAGCCAGTTTGTACAAAGGCCTCCAAATTGCCTATCTTCTTTCCTGTAGTCAAAGGGACCCTGTGACATGCCTATTTGTACAGTGTCATGAAAATAATCCTCCACCATCTTTTGGATGGTGACTGTATCAGATAGAGTTACGGTAGAGGTGTCACTAATTTTAGACAACTCTTTTAGACACAACAAAATGTTGTTATGACTCCTCTGCATCACCGCTGGGTCTAAAGTGATGGGAGATCACAGGGCGATATTCAATTGATCCCTGTTATCACGCATATCGCTCACACAGTAGTTGGCTTTAGCCACAAAGCGGCAAAACCCGACTAAACTAATGGGCACAATCACAAAAAGTGCAGTTTGAGTGCCCAAACAGGTCACTTTTTGCTGCATTAAATGCAATCGCCGGCAGACATCATGCCCAAACGTAGCTACAGTTCAATTGCTCCATTTGGGTGCAATCTAGTGACTGCTGGTGGGATAAGAATTGAATCTCACCCAAAGTACGACTTAAACCTAGGATCAAGCACAGTCACCAAAATGTAGTGATCTGATTGACAGCCCTTGTATCCTGGCAAAGTAAATAAAGGACTTGGGGGTCATTCAGAGTTGTTAGCAAACCAAAAAAGCACACTTAAGGGTAAAACCATGTTGCACTGCAGGTCGCGCATATGTAACATGTGCAGAGAGATTCAGATTTGGGTGGGTTATATTGTTTCTATGCATGGTAAATGCTGATTGCTTTATTTATACACTGCACTTTAAATTTCAGTTTGAACACACCCCACCCAAATCTAACTCTCTCTGCACATGTTACATCTGTCCCACCTGCAGTGCAACATGGTTTTGCACATTAGTGTGCTTTTTTTTGGTTTGTTAACAACTCTGAATAACCCCCATGATCTACAAGTCAACATACTTTGCAGATTCACTTTGTTTCATCGGGATGCGGTCAGGATGCCGCCGGACGGAATCCCGGCGGTCGAAATACCGACGCCGGAATCCCGACCGCCACAATCCCGACATATTCTCCCTCCGTGGGTGTCCACGACACCCATAGAGGGAGAATATAATAGTGTGCCGAGCGTAGCGAGGCACCGTGCCCGCAGCGTGGCGAGCGAAGCGAGCCCGCAAGGGGCTTCGCTACACTCACCACCCCTGTCGGGATTGTGTGGTCGGGATTCCGGCGTCGGTATTTCGACCGCCGGGATTCCGACCGCCGGCATTTAGTACTGATCCCGTTTCATCACCTCCTTCAATTTCTCCAGCTGATTTTCCAAAAGCCTAATTAGGGGAAATCACCTGAATCAAGTTAGCTAGCAGTGTCAGAATTCACATCACAGTAGTGACGTGCAGTGGGGTGAGGCAGAGCCTTTCCTGTCATACTAATGTTTGTACCAGAGTTTTTACTGTATAAAGTATATGAAAAATACAAATAAATTTGTTTGAAATATCTTCTTTGCATTATTCTAATCATTTTTATAGCCAAAACTCTGGAGTAAAAAAAGTCTATGACAGGTGAGGCCTATTTTTCCCCACACATCTCTGATCTAAACTCACAAAACTTCCAGGAGTTTATACTACTGCACTTGTGTATAATGCCCAGATGTACCCTTGGGGTTATATATTGTGTGTAAATCTGGCTCTGCTACTAGCCAGTGCCTCCTGAGCAATTTAGCTCACTGCACGTCTCCGCTTCACAGGTAGCTACTTCAAGGGGTTTGAGCACCTTGCACAAGATAGGAAGTATTCTCCACTGCACTGGGCTTAGGTACACTCCCGTTCCTATCCCAATGTCATGGCTTGTTGTTTAGCTCTAGAAGGCTTTTTGCTGTTCCTCCAACAGCTGCAGCATATAAAGGGCGGAATTCCACCTGGTTACCACCTCTTGCTTTAGTTGGTGGCAGGGTAAACTAAATTATTCTTGCAAGTGCTGCAATCTCCTGCATGCTGTGGCTGAATGGTGAAAATTTCCTGACATTTTTTTCGGGCCTCTGACAGCCTGTCCTGCATGTCCTCGACATTTAAAAAAAAAGCCTGTACTACCAAGCTAATTGTGTGAGCAAAACATGAGACGTGTTGAAATTCACCCATGTGTAGTGCTATCACAATATTTGTGGCATTATCAGAAATGACAAATCCTGAGGTTGTCAGCGGTATGCCTCTTACTGAAGCCTGCATCTGAAGGAGCTGGTGTTGTATGTTAGATTCTGCTGCTGCTGAAGGAGACTCACCCACCCAGTGAGCTGTCACAGTCATGAAATCTTTAGTTTGCCCACTACCACTTGTTCAAATATCTGGTACAATGTCATTTTGATGGCCAATCACCGTTCAACACGAATTTTGAGTCTGGGTTCTGCATATCTGATTTTTATTTCTTCCACATTACTAATTAAAGAAAAAATAGTTTTACCCGAAAAAGTTTGCTTTTGTAGCTATTAGAATGAAATTACGGATTTTAAGAATATTTCCCTATTTTCATAACTTTATTGTATGTAAAAATAAAACAAACTTTTGTTATGAATTTGAATTACTTTTATTTACTTTTTTGTTTTTAAAACAAACAACTGTAACAGAATATTTAAAAAAAAAGTTTAGACATTAATATTTTTCGTATTTCTTCTGTGATTGTATGGACTTTCTCGTATTAGCCCCCAAATATAATTCCCCATCACACTCTCATTGTATTGCGTATAAAGCTAACCAGGAGAGATCGGCTATCTCTCCATTAGGTGGCTGCTGATTTGCATAATTATTCACTCACCCACGGATGCGGCACCTTTAAACCCTAACTACTACCTTCTCATTGAACTGCCCCTGATAACGACGTTCCAAGTGCATCACATCTTGATGAAAATGTTTACCTTGCTCTTCCGACTAGGCACCCATGTTTTCTTTTCTGCATTTGTTTGTCTATGCTTAGTTGCCTTTTGCATTGTGACAGGTTAAATCCTCCATTTTTTGTTACTCCTCAGTTATCTGTGCATGAGTTGCTGACGGGCTGTGTCAAGTCTCTTCTACCCCAGAGACAAATATCTTATTTCCGTGCAGTTTATTCTCTTATTTGTTACATGTACAGTGATCTATTTTGCAGAACTACAGCTATATTATATGAACAATCATTTCAGACTGTACTAATAAAAGGTTTACAGTTCCAGAAATCACATTGTCTGTACATTGAGAGATGGACATGGTTTAGCTATCTGAATAGTTACACAAGGCTTACGTGTAATGAGGGTCAGAATACCACTTGCTTTCCCCCTGAAACATGCTTTTTCAAAAACTTTAATATTCATTGATCGTTGTAAAAGGGAGAATAGCAAAGTTTTTCAAATATAAACAAAGGTTTTGGTTATTTTTCAATATAGACAATAAGAAAATAGTAATTAAAGACTGAAAAAAAATTATATATTTTTTATATATAATTAGTTGTTTTTTTATGTTTTTTCACGTTCTGGTACAGCTGAAGATTGCCTTTTCAGGCAAAATGGAAGAGATGGAAACTGGTAAAGGGAAAACAGGACCTAATTAACTGTGTAAAACTAACTGCATTAATGGCGCATATTGGACGCAGATCTAATACTAACATAGCCAAGATGGTGTCAGTGATCTGCTGTGCGACTGGGTGGGAGATGTTATACTTTCCTCCACTTGCAAAGGATTGTTCCAGTCAGTTGTTTTTTTACAATACTAATAATAATCTTCTTGGTTCCATTCTGGGATGAAGATCGATCCCCAGCAGCAGCAGGCCTACCACTGAATGATTCTTCTGAGGAATCCTGGAGGAGTTACCTAGTATCAACAAACTGGATGCAGGACTACTTCTGATATTACTGAGAATATTTAGGACAAAGGTGTTGGCGATGGAGATGGAGATGTGTTTGTTATTTTTTTAGCACAAGCTTCTGTTGTTGTCAAAACCTTTTCATGAGCTCGCTGCAAATGATGTAACAGGGAGGAAGTTCCTAGATGATGAATGTCCCTACCTCTACTTACTGTGGTTTGACAAAGGCTACAGATGACTTGACAACTGTTGACAGGATTTGAGTAGAAACATAAGTGGTGGATTTGTTGGTCCTATGCCCAGGCACGACAATGGCCCTTCTTTTTATCATGGGCAAGGGCTGCGCCCATTGGTGCATGACTTACACAAACATCATCCTCAGCGCTGGTGTCAGCTACACAAATATCCCTCTAATCCTCTTGCACTTCCATGGTGGCATCCTCAATTTCTATGTCATCAGCTATACCTCTGCTGCTCATCCCCACATTTGCAGAGAAACCAGAAATGGTGAAAGGTGGCTTCTCTGATAAGTCAGGCTCATACATAGCACTCGAGGACACACTTAGACTTTCTATTTCTGAATGCACAGTTTGATCTACTGCCTTAGTGGTGTTTGGTTTTTTTTTAACACCTCTTCTAGACTCTGAGGGAAAAGGTCTTGCATCATCATGAGAGGCAGCAGATGTCTCATGGACAGTTGCAGAACCACCACTCATAAATTAAGGCCAATGCCTGAGTCTTTACTTGCGACTGCATGTGGTAAATGGCATGTTGGCACATTTCTGTTTAAGTGCACCAAACTTTACCTTTATTAGAAGTGTTTATTTCTTTACGACAGTGTATTTTTTGGGGGGGATTAGAGAACTCCTGACTTAGACCCTCTATGCCCTTGAGCATCAGCTTTAGTAGATGACGTTGAAGGACTAGTGTCGTCATCATGCTTTTCTCTAAACTGATTATTATCCATTTTTCAATTCACAAATCACTGTGGAGTCACAGGGTTTATAGATACACATGAACAAAGTGCACTAGGGTAAAGCGCACCAAACAGTACAAACAATAGAAGAATATCTTTATTTTTCACTTTGCAGCTCAACTCTCACTGTAGCAATTTATAGGTGTTTAATTTTATTATGTATGTGAATAAAACATACAGGGGTATAGTGCACACAGGTTGTGCAAACTTAGAATAATAACATTTTTTACCTTTTTTTACGCAACTGACGATGACAATAAAAAATGTAGTGCTTCTTGTAAACAGCCACTTTAGATGGACATCGCTCAGCCAATTTACTGCAGAGTACAGTGCAGCGTACAGCAGTGTGCCCCTATATACGCACTGACAATACAGAGCACAGTTTGTGAGTCTAGACACAGCTCAGCCAATAAACGACAATACAGCACAATATACAGCAGCGTGCCCCTATACACACTGACTATGCAGCAGGGACGTGCAGTCAGGGGAGGCAGAGCCTCCCTTTTCATTACTCATTAATGATTAAAATAATACAAAGAAGATACTAATGACACATATTCTGTCATAAGTATCTACTTTATATTATTTTAATCATTTCTACAGTTAAATTGAGTTTGTGAGGAACAGCTAGTGATGAGTCCCACTGACAATAGAAAAGGGATTGAAGCGGGGGTAGGGCCAAGCAGCAGGCAGTAAAAGCCCATTAAAAATAGCTTTAAAAGTGGCACCTATACCAGTGCCTCCTTGACAGGGACATGCTTTCAGTCTACGTACCTGTCAACGAGGCAGATGTGATTGGACAGCAGATCCATCACAGGATAGAGTTGTCCAGTGATAGATCTGCTGTCATCACTGGGTGGGTGGCAGGCTTATGCAGTAGGCAAGCAGTTGGGATGCGGCGGAGGAGTGACCGTTAGCACTGGCAGAACCCAGCGGGAAAAACTGTCATGGTCAGCCATTCCACACAGTTCAATAGTGGTTCCAACTTGCAAAATGGCACCTTAGCAACATTTTTGAAATTCAAGATGGCCACTGAGAGATAATCATGGCTTGCTTCATCATTGCCCTGCCCTTCTGGTGGACAGTGGTAGGTGGGGAGTTTGACTGGGGCGGTACATCTGTGAAACAGTAATGCAGGTCCAAAGTTGAGCTCAGGGAGAACAGAAACCTCCCATGGAGCAAAAGGGTTAATATAAGCCAGCAGCTGGCAGTCTGCCAGCGGGGAGGGAGTGTGCAAGGGCTCCAGAAGAAAGAAGATGCCTAAAAGCCCAGGAGAGGCGGCGGCCACGCAAAAGGGCTTAAAGGCCGCCACCACCCAGATGGAGAAACAAGACGCTGCAAGCCCTGAAGAGGTGGTGGCAATGCAAAAGAGCTTAATGGCTGCTGCTCCCAGGTGAAGACCCTGTATAATAACCTTCTTTTAAAACACTGTGTCATTTATTTAAATTAATATTTTTATTACAAGCAAACTACAGGTGCCAGCAGGCCATTAATGACAAGGCATGCAGGAACTTGTGGATCTCCAAGTGACCGCATGCTGGGGCAGGCTTGCTGGGACTTGTAGGCCGCCTGTAAAGAACAAAATTATACCATGACCCCTGCACTCACTGCCATCAGGGGTGTGGGGCATAGCAGAAAGCCCAGTGCTGGTTGTTGCTCGGGAGGGGGGAGGAATCCATTTATTTATCTATTTATTTATTTGGAGCCCCCACTTTCAGAGGAATTACAGCCCTGGGCGGACAGGTTTGGGGGGGTGTTCAATGTGATGGCAGTGGCATTTCCTATTACTCATCCAATATTTCTTCAACGCATATTTTTTAGTACAAAGCCCTGGAGAGAGATAAAGTGGAGAGAGAAATGACCAACCAACCGGCTCCTAAATGTTATTTTTCAAAAACAGCCTGTAACATGAGAATTAGGAGCGGATTGGTTACAGATACATGTTACAGATGGTGTTTGAAAAATGGCTGTTAGTAGCTGGTTTAGCTCTCTCCAAGGCTTAGTACATACTGTAGATCCCAAAACCCCTAAGGATATTGGAGATATTAACACTAAGAAATATTCCTTCCTAATAGAAGAACATCAAGCTGCTTTATGCAGTGGCCATTACATCACCTCTGACAGTTCTGAATTACCTGTTGTGTGTGCCAGGTTTAATAATTTGTTAATACGTTTTTCTACCTAGATGCTATTCTATCACAATATAACTTGCCAGTATCAGCTGATACTGACACAGATGTCCCATACATCGCTCCACAATGAAATATGTTTCCCTGGCAACCATAACCAGACAACAGTATCCAGCGCTCCCTGTTATACACATGCACCACTGCAGAGAGACACACAAAACCATAGTGTTTAGTAGATCTAAATTCAGTTTTAGCTTGTGCTCCACTCTTGGTACAGATGGGTCCTCCGTTAGCTTGCTGAGGAGTTAGTCGCAATTGGGACATACGCAGCGTGCCTGGGTGAAAGGAGACACGCCTAGTCATAGTGAGGCGCACAGATCGTTTGGCATTACCTTTGAGTGTAATACCTGCGATCATCCACCAGATGTCGCTTTTTAAAATCACCAATGCGCCTGCGTGTGGTCTCCATTAAAATACAATACTGAACTACAGCGTAACAACGACTTTACTGGTGCGTCTCATTATGCTACATTATGCTACAGTATGTCATACAGTATATAACAGTATATATAGTACAGAAGCAAATAGTACAGCATATACAGATGCAAACGAACGTGTTACATGTACAGTATGGTCTATTGATGTTAGGGATATGTGAGCGTCCAAATCCCGTAGTATTAAGTATAATGGGGAGAAATAAAAGCTCCTCCCTAAGTTCCTGGATGCCAAATCACTGTGCTTAGCGTCTCTGTACAGTATGTTGTATTTGAGTACTAAATAGCACGAACAGCTTGTAACGTACAGCGGCAAGTGTTATCTTTCTAAGTATAACTGGGAGAGATAAAAGCTACTCCATAAGTTCCTGGATGCCAAATCACTGTGCTTAGCGTCTCTGAACAGTATTTTCTATTTTAGCACGAACAGCTTGCTGTACTCTGCTGTAATGGTTAAAGCGGCAAGTGTTATCTTTATAAGTATAATGGGGAGAAATAAAAGCTCCTCCCTAAGGGGTATATTTACTAAGAATCGTATTTTTGCCGATTTCAGGCGAGATCAATTTCGGCTGACATCGGCAGTGTACGAATGCAACTTTTTGAAACAAAAACACGGTAATTTACTAAACTACCATGTTTTGTAAATTCAAGTTCACCGATGTCGAAGTAATTTGTATTACCGGCAGTGTTTTACAGGAGAGAACAGTAAAACACTATCGGACTTAACACCATGAAAACCGGCCGGATCAGTATGATCCGTGCAGGGCTTCATTGTGTACAGTATAGAAATAGTTAAGAATGGAAAAAAAAAATTGCGCGGGGTCCCCCCTCCTAAGCATAACCAGCCTCGGGCTCTTTGAGCCGATCCTGGTTGTTAACAGGGGGAGGGGGGACGCATAGGATTCAACCATTTTTATACAACCAGCACCGGTCTTTTGGGTCGGCTCTGGTTCCAAAAAATATGGGGGACAAAATATGTAGGGGTCCCCCGTATTTTTAAAACCAGCACTGGGCTCCACTAGCCAGATAGATAATTCCACAGACGGGGAACACTTCTATACTGGTCCCTGCAGCAGTGGCATTACCCCTCCAACTAGTCACCCCTGGCCGGGGTACCCTGGAGGAGTGGGGACCCCTTAAATCAAGGGGTCCCCCCCTCCAGGCACCCAAGGGCCCGAGGTGAAGCCCGAGGCTGTCCCCGCATCCCTGGGCGGTGGATGGGGGGCTGATAGCCTTTTTTTGTGTAAAAAAAAAGAGTATTGTCTTTTGTTTTAGAACCACAAGTCCCAGCAAGCCTCCTCCACTTGCTGATACTTGGAGAACCACAAGTACCAGCATGCAGGGAAATACCAGGCCCGCTGGTACCTGTAGTTCTACAACAAAATAAATACCCAAATAAAAACAAGACACACATGGAACCCCTTTCCCCGAATGCTGGGACCCTCCGTGACTGCTGTCACTGGAGATCCCAGCAGCCAATCAGGGAGCGCCACGTCAAGAGTGACCCTAATTAACCCTGCGGTTAACCGCAGACTGCAAAGTTCCCGTCATAGGCTAGAATGGAGGAGCGCGATCCTCTATTCTAGACGGTGCGCTACTCCTGATTGGCTGAGCGCTCCTGCCCTGTATTTTGGGTTTTTGATTCACAGGTACCCCAATCGGATTCTACTGGACAAGGGGATGTGATTGGCCGGCATGGGATGTAGGCAAGTATGAATGAGTGTGTGTGTTTTATTAAATTTGTACTTTCACGGTGTGTGTGTGTGTGTGTGTCTTGTTTTATTTGGGTATTTCTTTTATTGTAGAACTACAGGTAGCAGTGGGCCTGTTATTTCCCCACATGCTGGTACTTGTGGTTCTAAAACAAAAGACAATATCCTTTTTTTTTTACACACAAAAAGGCCATCAGCCCCCCATCCACCGCCCAGGGATGGGGGGGGGGGCAGCCTCGGGCTTCACCCCTGGCCATTGGGTGCCTGGAGGGGAGAAACCCCTTGATTTAAGGGGTCCCCACTACCCCAGGGAACCCTGGCCAGGGTGACTAGTTGGGGGGTAATGCCACGGCTGCAAGGACCAGTATAAAAGTGTCCCCTGGCTGTGGCATTATCTCTCTGGCTAGTGGAGCCCAGTGCTAGTTTTAAAAATACGGGGGACCCCTACGTCTTTTGTTCCCCATGTTTTTGGAACCAGGCCCTGCCCAAGAGCCTGGTGCTGGTTGTCTAAATACTGGGGGACCCCAGTCAATTTTTCCCCGGTATTTAAACTACCAGGAGCAGCTCAAAGAGCCCACGACTGGTTATGCTTAGGAGGGGGGACTCCACGCAATTTTTTTCCATTTTTAACTGTTTCTGACCCTTTTACACAGAGAAACATGCACAGATCTCACTGCATGACTATCAAAACACATCAGCAAAAAGCAGTTCTATTTGAAAGCTCCATATCACTGTGCTTAGCGTCTCTGTACAGTATTTTGTATTTGAGTACTAAATAGCATGAACAGCTTGTAACGTACAGCGACAAGTGTTATCTTTCTAAGTATAATGGAGAGAGATAAAAGCTCCTCCCTAAGTTCCTGGATGTCAAATCACCATGCTTAGAATCTCTGTACAGTATTTTGCATTTGAGTACTGAATAGCACGAACAGCTTGTAACATACAGTGACAAGTGTTATCTTTCTAAGTATAATGGAGAGAGATAAAAGCTCCTCCCTAAGTTCCTTGATGCCAAATCACCGTGCTTAGAATCTCTGTACAGTATTTTCTATCTAGCCAGAAACCCTGCATCCCATGCAAGCTGGGCGGACCACTGGAGGGGACCCGACAGACGGTTGCTTGCAGTTTCCCTTTGCGGTGTCACATAAACTAGTGGGTCTGCCCCGAAAGCCAAGAATCTCCTCTTTTGTATGGTACCGGTCCAGAGTCTCTGGGACACCCAGAACCAGAGATATCAGGATGCAAAGTGGACCCATTTTCCCATAGACAATAATGGGCCCGTTAATTCAGACCCACCATGGGTTCTGACACTTGACATGAGCCTTGTGGGGGTCACAGAAACTTAGGGTTGGTACCTTCTGGTAGCTAATCATTTCCCCTTCCATGCCAATCTGATGCTCAGCCGATTGGAACCTCAGAACAGGAGATATTAAGCCCATTTTAACTGAATTTAATAGCTCACATAAACCGAACGTCAATGGACCATTGCTTTAACACATTCTTTTGTGTCTGTATATACAATTTTTATTTATTGATTTATTGGTTTCTTTTTTTGGGTCTTGACAGACAATTAATATTTTTAACAGCGTCTCTGAACTCCGCTGGTTAATCCCCCCTCCCCCTTCCCCCTCCCATTTATGCCGTTAAGGGATTTGGACACTCATATTGCAGAACACGGGGGTAAATTTACTAAGGTGTGAGTTTTTTTAGAACTGGTGATGTTGCTCATTGCAACCAACCAGATTCTACTTAAAATTTATCTAGCTGCTTCTACAAGATAATAGATAGAATTTGATTGGTTGCTATGGGCAACATCACCAGTTCTAAAAAACTCCCACCTCAGTAAATTTACCCCACGGTATTACACCACCTCCCCCTACCCCCCCCATCCCTCTTCCACCCTGGGAGCCTGCACAGTTCATACAGTAGACAGGGAGGGAGGTCAGGTTACAATAAATGTGCAACATAATACTACAGTATACTGTATATGAAAATCACAGAGAACTGCAGTCGCGTTGATAGATGTGCAAATGGTACAGTAGTAGTGATCCCTTCTCATAAAGTACGACACAGATTCTCTAACGCCGACGATCTACAGTACTGTGTTGCTCGAACAGTTAATTGAGGCAGAATACACTAATTTATATTTATTGGCATGTCTTTGGGTGCTCATTACTGCTGTGTATTTTAGATAGTGGAAGGAGTCGCTCCTGCAGATTTACCCTGATTTATGTGAAGCCTGTGTGAACCCTTCCATTGAATGTATTACAATGGATTACACAGAAAAAAAATGAATAAAGTGAATGTAGGGGAAAATAAATAAATAAATATAGATTGGCACTTTGTGAATCGAACCCGGAACTCTCAGCATGGGAAGCTGGAGCCTTCACCGCTACCCCACGTCACTGCATGGAAGATACACAAGTTCATGTGTAAAAGTAATGCAAGCAGCGATTCCTTCCCATTGGTGTTCGTTTATGCCGTTAGGGGACTCGGGCTCTCATATGCAAAATACAGTATTTTCCACCGCCTCCCCTTACCCCCATCCCCCTTCCCCCCTGCCAGCCTACACAGTTCATACAGTAGACAGGGAGGGAGGTCAGGTTACCATAAATGTGCAATACAATACTACAATATACTGTATATGAAAATCACAGAGAACTGCAGGCGTGTTGATACTGTAGGTGTGTAAATGGTACAGAGGCAGTGATTCCCTTCTCAAAGTACAACACAGATTCTCTATCGCCAATGATCTACAGTACTGTGTTGCTCGAACAGTTAGTTAGGGGACTCGGACGCTCATTTAGTGCACTGTACATACTTTAAAGTCAATGAGCTACATTATTCCTTTTACACATTAGTTGCATCTGCATACACAAGTGTTTAACACGTTCATTTGCATCTGTATAAACTAATTTTTATTTACTCTCTCCGTCTGACCATTGGTCAACATCTAGTGTACAGTTTGCAGTACAGGACTGTATATTAACATTACAGTCGTCACTGACCATTTGCCAGAGGTTGTACTGTAGATCAATCCGCCGCTATTTGAACCAAAGTACGGGATTAGTGGAGCATCAGCCACTCAGTGGTGGAGATGTGTATTGCATGCTGAGTATCTAGCCGTGCCTCAACGTGCCTGTCCGTGATTAAACTCAGCAACCTAAGCTATCGCCTATGGAGAAGCTTAGTGGATATACCACAATAGAACTGCGCTCAACCCCTAAGGTGTGTGTGTTTAGCTAACGAATGCACATCAGATGTAATAAAGGATAATGTATGAACAGACCCAAATTTGAGTTTGCACTTGGATATAGAAATCACAAAAATAACAATATGATGCGAATTAATTGTTGTGAGCCACTGTATTTATTGTATACTGGCCAATCTAAAGGTGTGCGGTTAATGCCCAGGGTGGGCGATATTGTCTCTTATAAAGTTCATGCAGGTGGGTGATATTGTCTCTTATAAAGTTAATGCAGGTTATAATACAGACTGCGGCGTCCCGCACATCTGCTGTTGAAAAATCTTTAGGAAAAAAAAAATAATAATAATAAATGCTGGTGTTGGTAAAAAATCTTTAAAACCTTCACGATGCCCTGAGCTTACGGTGGTGGCATAAGTGGGGTAAAAAGGGGTCTCCGGACTGGTTTTCCCTCTCTGCTCCTGCTGCCCGGGTGCATCCTTGTTCAGACGCCCCCTGGGTGCAGGTCGGTCAGAGAGGTGGACCTGTCTAGCGGCGGGGAAAGGATTCAGATGCCGCTCTGCAGAGCGGCTAGCTGCGCCTCTCCCACCGCTTACAGAGAACTCACCTGTCGCCCGCTCCAGCCGCACACCACGCTCCGTCACCGGCTTCCTCCGCTGTCTGGTATCCTAGCAGCGCTGCTGGCTTCCGGGTTGGTCCGGTCACGTGGCCGGGTCTTTTCGACGTGGGAAAGAGTCTTCCTGATGAAGTCTTTGAATCTGTAGTGGTTCTTTCTTTGTAGTTCCTCCAACGCGTTGCAACCTTTCGGTATTCCTCTGGGAGTGCCTGAAGTGTCTAGATTGACCTGATTTATAGGTTTCTGAGGGGGCCATACCAGTTCTGATTGGATGAAGGATTGTATCACTGATTGGGCCTCTGAACTGTCTTTCAAACTAGACCTGTTCTGATTTGTATGTTTCTGAGTGGGCCATACCAGTTCTGATTGGATGAAGGATTGTATCACTGATTGGGCCTCTGACCTGTCTATCAAACTAGATCTGTTCTGATTTGTATGTTTCTGAGTGGGCCATACCAGTTCTGATTGGATGAAGGATTGTATCACTGATTGAGCCTCTGACCTGTCTATCAAACCAGACCTGTTCTGATTGGATGAAGGATTGTATCACTGATTGGGCCTCTGACCTGTCTATCAAACCAGACCTGTTCTGATTGGATGAAGGATTGTATCACTGATTTGGCCTCTGACCTGTCTATCAAAGTCAGTGTGTTATTTCTCTAAAGTGGTAGGGTCCTATTTCCAAAATTAGAGTATGATGTGACATAGCTGATCTAGTATAATGTTTAGGAGAGATATACAAATACAGATACCTTATTTATGTATTTGTTAAATCCATGTTTGTAATGCCTCTGCATCATTATATATTAGAAATAAGTGCCCTATATTAATATTTGTAGTTCTCCTGCTGATGGTGTCTAAAATGAGGAAAAGAGGGGTGTACAGTATTCGGATGATGTTGTGCTACTGTTGTAGTATCTGACCTTATTGTCTTTAAGATTATTTGCAGATGACCGACCTGATCTCATTGTCAATATTGAGACCCCTAGGGCAGGCCTGGCCAACCTGTGGCTCTCCAGATGTAGTGAAACTACACATCCCAGCATGCCCTTCCACAGTTTTAGCATTCCATAATACCAAAACTGTGGCAAGGCATGATGGGACTTGTAGTTTTACAACAGCTGGAGAGCCACAGGTTGGCCAGGCCTGCCCTAGGGGCTAGGGTCCTTATATTGACAATCATGCTCAATTCTTCTTTGTTGATTTTGTGAATAAAGTCCCCTCCTCTCCAGTTTCTTTTCACCTCTTTTAGCCCTGTGAATTTGAGCTATCGCCTAGGTGTGACTAAGCCTCCGTCTAGGTGCAGAAACAGCTAAGATAACGGAGGACCCATCTGTAGTTTGCTGGTTACCGACAAAAAAAAATAATAGGATTTTAATTACCTACTGGTAAATCCTTTTCTCGTAGTCCGTAGAGGCTATTGGGGACCATTTAGTACCATGGGGTATAGACGAGTCTAATAGGAGCCATGGGCACTTCAAAACTTTGATACACTATCACCACACTGGGATGGCTCCTCCCTCTATGCCCCTCCTACCAGACTCAGTTTAGGAAACTGTGCCCGAGATTATGGACATACTTTGAGAGAAGGATAGATAAGGATAGTGGTGAGATTCCGAACCAGCACACACAAAAAGAGGAAAGCCAAGCTAACCAAACTTGAAACAGGAACAGCAACAGCTGAACCAACAATACTTAACCAAGTAACAGTGCAGGAAGAATGAAGCACTGGGCGGGTGCCCAGAGTATCCTCTACGGACTACGAGAAAAGGATTTACCGGTAGGTAATAAAAATCCTATTTTCTCTTATGTCCTAGAGGATACTGGGGTCTATATAGTAATATGGGGATGTACCAAAGCTCCCAAACCGGGTGGGAGAGTGCTGAGGTTCCTGCAGAACTGATTGACCAAACTGAAGGTCCTCAGAGGCCAAAGTATTGAACTTAAAGAACTTAGCAAACATGTTCGAACCTGACCAAGTAGCTGCTTGGCAGAGCTGTAAAGCCGAGGCACCCCAGACAGCCGCCCAGGAAGAACCCACTGACCTAGTAGAGTGGGCCTGTACAGATTTTGGACACGGCAAGCTTGCCGTGGAATAAGCAAGTTGGATAGTAAGTCTGATCGAGCGTGCAATTGTCTGCTTTGAAGCAAGACACCCAATCTTATTGGCATCATAAAGAACAAAGGCCCTCATTCCGAGTTGTTCGCTCGCAAGCTGCTTTTAGCAGCATTGCAAACGCTAGGCCACCGCCCTCTGGGAGTGTATCTTAGCTTAGCAGAATAGCAAATGAAAGATTAGCAGAACTGCTACTAAATAATTCCTTGCAGTTTCTGAGTAGCTCCTGACCTACTCCTAGATTGCGATCACCTCAGTCCGTTTAGTTCCTGGTTTGACATCACAAACACGACCTGCGTTCGGCCAGCCACTCCCCCGTTTCCCCAGCCACTCCTGCGTTTTTACCTGGCACGCCTGCATTTTTTAGCACACTCCCGGAAAACGCTCAGTCACCTCCCAGAAACGCCCCTTTCCTGTCAATCACTCACCGATCAGCAGTGCGACTGAAAAGCGCTGCACGTACAACAGCAAATCTATTAAGTTTTGTGTTAAATAACTTAGCGCATGCGCGGTGCGTACCATGCGCATGCGCATTTTCTACCTAATTGCTGCGTTGCGAAAAACGGCAACGAGCGAACAACTCGGAATGACCACCAAACAGCGAGTCAGTCTTTCTGTGACAAGCTGTTCTTTTCACATACACCTTCAAATCCCTCACAACATCCAAAGACTTTGAAGTAGCAGAGGTCTCTGTGACAACCGGAACCACAATAGGTTGGTTGATGTGAAATGCGGACACCACTTTAGGAAGAAATTGCTAACGAGTTCTGAGTTCAGCTCTGTCCTCATGGAAAATTAAATAGGGACTTTTGTGAGACAAAGCCCCCAGCTCTGACACACATCTTGCTGAAGCCAAGGCCAACAGTGTGACAGTCTTCCACGTAAGATATTTTACATCGACCTCCTGTAACGGTTCAAACCAGTCTGAATGGAGGAACTTGCAGTACCACATTGAGATCCCAAGGTGCCGTGGGAGGCACAAAGGGAGGTTGAATGTCTGGACCTCAGGAGAGAAGCCAATTGTTTCTGAAAGAAAATGGACAAGGACGAAATCTGGACTTTTATGGAACCCAGACGCAGGCCCACATCCACGCCTGCCTGCAGAAAAAGCAGGAAACATCCCAGATGAAATTCCACCGCAAAATAATTTCTGCTCTCGCACCAAGAGACGTATTTCTTCCAAAAATAATGGTAATGCTTAGACGTTACCCCTATTCTGGCTTGGATCATAGTCGGGATAACCTTGTTAGGGATCTCGCTCCTGGCTAGAATCAGCCGTTCAACTTCCATGCCGTCAAAGGTAGCCACGGTGAGTCCTGATAGACGAACGGGCCCTGTTGCAGAAGATCCACACAAAGAGGTAGAGGTCACGGATCTTTGAGTAGCATCTCCAGAAGGTCCGCGTACCAGGCCCTTCTTGGCCAGTATGGAGCAATAAGTATTGCTTGAACCTTTTCCCTTTTTATTCATTTTAGATCAGAGGAAGTGGAGGAAACACATACACCATCTGGAAGTGGAGGAAACACATACACCATCTGATAGACCCATGGAGTTGTCAGGGCGCCTATCGCCACCGCCTGTGGGTCTCTCGACCAGGAACAATACCGCCTGAGCTTCTTGTTGAGATGAGAGGCCATCATGCTGATCTGTGGATATCCCCATCAACTTGTCAAGCACCTGAACACTTCCGGGTGAAGGCCCCACTCCCCCAGGTGCAGGTCATGTCTGCTGAGGAAGTCTGCTTCCTAGTTGTCTACTCCCGGAATGAAGACCGATGACAACGCAACAGCGTTTCTTTATGCCCAGAGGAGAATTTTTAACACCTCTAACATTGCTGCTCTGCTTTTCGTTCCGCCCTGTCGGTTAATGTACGTTACTGCAGTCACATTGTCCGACTGGACCTGAATTGCCCAAGCATAAAGAAGATGTGAGGCCTGCAGAAGGGCGCTGTTTATGGCCCTGAGTTCCAGAATATTGATTGGAAGGATGACTTCCTGACTTGACCATCTTCCCTGAAACTGCAACCCCTGAGTGACGGCTCCCCAACCTCTGAGGCTTGCGTCTGTGATTAACAGAATCCAGTTCTGAATTCCAAACCTCTGTCCTGCGACGAGGTGAGAAGACTGTAGCCACCACAGAAGGGAGATCCTGACCTTTGGCGACAGAGGGATCCTCTGGTGCATGTGACGATGCGATCCGGACCATTTGTCCAACAGATCGAGCTGGAAGGGTCTTGCGTGAAACCTTCCGTATTGAAGCGCCTCGTAAGAGGCCACCATTTTGCCCAGAAGGCGAATGCACAGATGCACCGACACCCGGGTTGGCTTCAGAACATATCGAACCATCGACTAGATTACCAATCCCTTTTCCAACGGAAGGAACACCTTTTGTGACTCCGTGTCCAGTATCATTCCCAGGAATGGGAGCCTCGGTGTTGGCTCTAGGTGAGATTTCAGAAGGTTCGAAATCCACCTGTGATCCTAGAGGAGTTTGGGTGAGAGAGCAATGCTGTCCAGCAACCTTTCCCTGAGCGGCACTTTTATCAGGAGATCGTCCAGATACGGCATTATGATCACTCCCAGTTTGCAGAGTAGAAACATCATCTCTGCCATCGCCTTGGTGAACACCCTCGGTGCCGTGGAGATACCAAATGGCAGGGCCTGGAACTAGTAGTGACAGTCCTGCAGTGCAAACCGGAGATCAGCCTGATGAGGCAGCCAGATCGGAATATGAAGGTACGCATCATTGATATCCACAGACACTAGGAATTCCCCCTCCTCCATACCTGAGATCACCACTCTCAGAGACTCCATCTTGAATCTGAACACTCGTAAGTACAGGTTCAAAGACTTCAGGTTCAGAATTGGTCTTACCGAACCATCCGGCTTCGATACTACGAACAAGTTGGAATAGTATGCCTTGTTTAGTAGATGAGGTGGAACTGGAACAATGACCTGAGTCTGTACCAGTTTTTGGATGGCATGCTGTAAAGTTATACTTGCCTCTTGTGAAACTGGCAAACCTGATTTGAAGAATCTGTGAGGTTGGAGCTTTTGGAACTCCAGTCTGTAGCCCTGGGAAATAAGATCTATGACCCAGGGATCCTGGCACGCATTTGACCAGATCTAACTGAAGAATTGTAGTCAGGCTCCCACCTGACAGCCTTTCAAGCATTGCGGTCCACCGTCATGCTGAAGTCTTTGAGGAAGCAGAGCCTGAGCTCTGTTCCTTAGCACCTGCTGTTGCTGGTTTGCGTGGTTTACCTCTTGCGCCACTGGAGGACGTAGAAGCACCTCTGGATTTGCCCTTTAACTTGGCCATCTGAAAGGACTGTAACTTAGAAGCTGAATAAGTCTTCTTGGTTGGGGGGGCTGTGGAAGGAAGATACGTAGACTTACCCGCAGTAGCTGTGGAGATCCATTTGTCTAATTAATCTCCAAACAAGGCCTCTCCTGTGAATGGTAGGCCTTCCACGCCTTTCCTGGAGTCCGCGTCAACAGTCCATTGGCGTAGCCACAAGCCCCTGCGTGCCAACACTGCAATAGCAGTGGTGCGTGCGTTAAGCACGCCTATTTCCTTTATGGCTTCCACCATAAAGTTTGCAGAGTCCTGTATATGCTGCCGGCGTAAGACAACATCCCCCCTAGATAAGGAATCTAACCCCTCAATTAGGTTACCTGACCATTTAGCAATGGCTTTAGTGGTCCACGCACATGCAATAGTGGGTCTTTGGGCTACCCCTGCAGCTGTGTACAATGATTTGAGTGTAGTCTCAATTTTACGATGAGCCATGTCTTTCAGGAAGGCTGCACACAGAACAGGTAACACAATTTTACGTGACAGCCTAGAGACTGATGCTTGGATTTTCCCATTTTTTCCTATCCTCCAGAGGAAAAGGAAAAGATGAGAGCAACCTTTTAGGGATCTGAAACTTCTTATCAGGATTAGCCCATGGTTCTTCAAACACGGTATTCAATTCCTTTGACACAGGAAAAGTAACCAAGGACTTCTTCTTTACATTAACATAAGATTCCTCTGACACCTTATCAAGAATATGCAGAACATCTCTGATAGCCTCTATCAGAGCCTCTATTCCCTGTGACAGAGCTGCATCCCCCCTCTCTGAGTCCACCTCCCCCTCCTCCATGTCTAACCTATCAGCGTCAGAGTCAGACTGCAGGATATGGCCAGAGATCGCTTTTGCAGACAAATGGGAGGGGATTGAGATGCTGTTTTGGGGACTGAGTCTCTGTTCATAAACTCATCCACAGTCTATTTTAAGGATTGCGTCCCTTTCTCATTGCGTGACAATTTTGTA
This sequence comes from Pseudophryne corroboree, assembly GCF_028390025.1. Taxonomy (NCBI): domain Eukaryota; kingdom Metazoa; phylum Chordata; class Amphibia; order Anura; family Myobatrachidae; genus Pseudophryne; species Pseudophryne corroboree. Next base: position 421,386,491 of record NC_086449.1, on the reverse strand, counting down.
GAAAGAGTGGAGATCATTCCTTTAAGAGAATTAACCCATTCCGGTTCAGCCCCGCTATTCTGTGAACCCTGAGTACCCAGTAGTGAGCCCCCTGGTGAAGAGGAACACTCCACTGTACAAGAAACACACTCTTTGCCTGACATAGTGTAAATGTGACAGCACACACACTCAGGAACAGGTTAAGCACAAGTAACCCACAAAGAGCCCTTCAGGGAGACACAGAGTTGTTTGGAGCCAGCCACCACCGCAACCTTACCGCTAATGTCAAGCTCAGCCAGGTCGCAGACTAAGTACCCAGATAGGGGACTTATACACTAATGGTCGCTCCCCCCCCCTGCTATGACCCCCTGGTACCGCTGAGGTAATTGTATGCTTGCCGTGGTGGGGCTTGCAAATAGTTCCCTCAGGAGCTCAGTGTCCTGTCAGCGGGGAACGGGACCATTAACCACTCAAGAAGTTGCGCCGTCCCGTCCCCCTAAGTCCCATGAAGCAGGCAAGCTTCCTTCAGCATGACCGGCTCCTCCAGGCACATTTTCTAAACTGAGTCTGGTAGGAGGGGCATAGAGGGAGGAGCCAGCCCACACTATCAAAGACTTGAAGTGCCTATGGCTCCTAGTATCCTCTAGGAAGTAAGAGAACATAAAAAAAATCTATATTATATACATACATATATATATATACATATATATATATATATATATATATATATATACATATACATATACATACATACATACATACACACACCTGCATACATATGTACACACTTCCCAGGTTTGGCACTCCATTTGCTCAATATCCACAGCCATTGCCCTCACAAACATGTCATACCCATACCAAAGGTCACAAATCACAGGGCTCTAACTTGCTATATTAGCTAACATTAATAAACGGTGGAGTTTTAATTCATGTACTGTATTGATCAGTGCCTTGAAACTTGCAATCCCCGACAAGGGATCCCACTATACTGCAGGACCTACTCTATTGCTCAAAATAATTAACAGAAAAATGGCTATAACATTAGTGTTAACCTCCACTGTTAAACTATACTCAGTGGCATCACAAGGGGGGTGCGGGCTGCACCTGGGTGTCACCCGTGAAGGGGTGACACCAAAGTGCCGGCTCCTGCTCAGTGACAGGAGCTGGGTGCTGCTCTGTAACATTATGTGCAGCAACCCGGCTGCTGTCACCATGTAGAAGCCAGCACTGCAGTTACAGCAGTCTCTGGGGGCAGACCGCAACTCCCAGACCACTGAAATGACTAAAACAAGGGTCGGGGAGCTTAGCCATGGCCCCTCTGCAGGGCCGGCCCACGCTTATTTTTTTTAGTAAGCAAAAATCTATTTTGGTGCCCCTTGATGGGATAAAAGAGGTGTGGTCTTACAAGAAAGGGGTGTGGCTACACAATTGTACTCCCCGCGGTACAGGGTGATAGTGGGTGACAGGGAGATAATAGGTTACTGGTGAGGCAGGGGTGACAGGGAGATGGTGTGTGACTGAGGCAGGGTAACATTGAGATAGTGGATGACTGATGTCCCCAGTGCCAGATACACATGTCCCCACAGCGCCAGATATGCCCCTAGTGCAGATACACATATCCCTACAGTGCCAGATATGCCGCTAGTGCAGATACATATATCCCCACAGTGCCAGATATGCCCCCAGTGCAGATACATATATCCCCAGTGCCAGATATGCCCCCAGTGCAGATACATATATCCCCACAGTGCCAGATATGCCCTCAGTGCAGATACACATAACCCTACAGTGCCAGATATGCCCTCAGTGCAGATACATATATCCCCACAGTGCCAGATATGCCCCCAGTGCAGATACATATATCCCCACAGTGCCAGATATGCCCCCAGTACAGATACACATGCCCCTACAGTGCCTCCCACAGTGCCAGATATGCCCCCACTGCTGATACACATGCCCCCACAGTGCCAGATATGCCCCCAGTGCTGATACACATGTCCCCACAGTGCCAGATATGCCCCCAGTGCTGATACACATGTCCCCACAGTGTCAGATATGCCCCCAGTGCTGATACACATGTCCCCACAGTGCCTCCCCACCCCCCCCAAAAAAAAAAGTACTGCTCACCGCTTTTCAGCTGCTGCTGTGAGAGGAGGAGAGCGCAGCGTGCGCCTCTCCTGCCCTTCCATCTCCAGCGGCGGTGTCTATCTTAAATTCGGCGCCGGCCCGTGAGCCAATCAGAGCTTGCGGTCCTGCAGCCAATCAGGAGGTTTAGCTGCCAGTCCGCGAGCTCTGATTGGCTCATGGGCCAGCGCCGAATTTAAGATAGACACCGCCGCTGGAGACGTCAGTGCGCGCCAGGCAGCGGTGGCCGGGAGCGGATTGAGCCGCTTGCTGGCCACCGCTGCTGTAGAGAGTGAGTGTCTGCAGCAGCGCCCTCTACTGCCTGGCGCTCAACGCGGCTGCGTAGCCCGCGTATGCGTCGGGCTGGCCCTGCCCCTCTGTGAAGCCATGCCCCTGTCCACAAAGCCACACCCCATTTTGCTCCCCCCTGCACCGGGTGTCTAGTGGGTGAGTGACGCCTCTGACTCCACGGTTTAAATAGTTAATATAGTGAGTGCAGAGCACTGTGATTTCTACATAAACCATGTTGTCACTTACAGTGTTGCACTCCAAATCTAGGAATGGCGAGTGTCGTGGATTAGTTCTTTTTGTTTATTAGATTCATTTTTTAATTATTCTTTTAGTGATCACGTTTTCTCATGCACCCTGTTTTAACTTATTTATCATAGCTTGTGACAGTGATTTGTCTAGGTTCTTTTCAAAAGGTGTGTTGGTAACTGCCTCATCTTTGAAAGCTAAGTTGTTGTAAGCTTTAGACCAGGTAGCATACCTAACGTTTTACACTAGTCTGATAGCTATGTGATGTCATGTTGCTGCGATGTCCACATCTCGGCTCACAGACCTTGCTCAGAGGGCGGCGCCTGACAGGTGTGTGTTGTTGGCACTTAATGACATGACTGTTTTTACGTATATATGTCTGTCTGTTTCATTTTTATCCCGACTGTCCCTGACAACGGGCACAAGCCTGAAAAGTAGGAATAAAGGACTACTTATTTCCATGCAAAGAGCCTGCAGAGTGCAGCTTTTTTTGTAATAACCAAGATGTTTGAAAGATACCACGTCTTTCCTTTTGCATCTAGATTCTTTTGGCACAGTCCCAGAGGGATCATTGCTGTGTACAATTGACATCTGCAGCCTCTACACTAGTATACCCCATGAAGGGGGTTTGAATTGTTTACCAAATGCCAGCAACAACCCATGCAATCCACACATGCAAAGAAGTTAAACCATAGATGTCCATAAATTAAAGTTATGTGTAATAATGTGGAATGACACAGGGAAAAATGATTTAACGTATGAAGAAAGAGGTGCAAAAAGACATGGAAAGCCAAGACACCAGCTTAAATCAGTAATTAGAAAGCAATCCTGCCCCTTGTCAGTGCAAATGAATATAATATATAATATAAGGTGGTTCAGTCCCATCTGATGGCCTATAAAAAGGTGTCTCATTACCAAGGTGTCACACAAAAACCTCACGGTGGACTGCGGCAGGCAGACTTTGATCTGAGGAGCCTGTTGTGGGCCATCCACTGGATGGATTTAGACAAAAACCTCACGGAGAGGTGGCAATCGGTCTGGGATACCTAATGAAGTGATTGTGGTCCTGGTTGGACCTCAATGTCGGAATGCACCGGTTAGAACTGTAATTCTTCGGCGCCCCTCCCCCCATCCCCCATAATTGGCACTATTAAAGGGACAAACATGCGCGCGCGCCGCAAAAGGGTGTGTGGCTTCATTGGAATGGGCGTGGCTTTGCATAAAGGGGCATGGCATTGCAGGAAAAGACTTCCTTATACCCCAGTTTTGCAACCTGCACGCCCAGACGTTAGCCACCACAGGAAAGGAAAATAATCCTGATTCATGCCCCTTACATTATTTGTCATTTTTCCTCCTTATAGTAATGCCCAGTATACATTATGCCACATACTGCAATGGCCCTTAGACATTATTCCACACACAATAACGCACATGACACAATATGCACACACCATAATGCCCCCGACACATTATGCCACACACCGTAATGCCTGTGACACATTATGCCACACACCGTAATGCCTGTGACGCATGACGACAGGAATCGCAATGCCGGTTATACATTATGCTACACACTGCAATGCCCCTGATACATTATAGCACATACAATGTCTGTGACACATTATGCCACACACCGTAATGCCTGTGACACATTATGCCACACACCGTAATGCATGTGACACATTATGCCACACACCGTAATGCCTGTGACACATGACGACAGGAATCGCAATGCCCGTTATCAGGGGTGTATCTAGGGGTCTGAGCACCCCTGGCAAAGTAAGGGGCAGGCGCCCCCCACCCACCCCCTACACACATTTTCTGCATCACTATCTATGTTGGGATGCCAGCATCAGCATTCCGAGCAGTTTCGGGATGTGGCGTCAGCTTTCTGACCACCAGGATGCCATACGCCTTAATGTCTCATATGTCACCCCTGCCTGAACTTCCTCCTTCCCTTACTTACCCCCTTGCACCACTCATGCCCCCTGTTCCTCTTTAGCCCTGTAGTTTTCAGTCCCACATTCCATTTCTCAGTCTCACCCCCCCCCCTGCAACTCTCCCTCCCTCCCTCTATCACCCATGTTCCTCACTCTCTCCTTCCATCTCTCACATCACATCTGTACCTCACTCCCACCTTCCATCTCCCACACCTCTTCTTCACTCCCACCTTCTATCTCCCCTACACCTCACTCCCACCTTCCATGTCTCTCACCTGTACCTTACTCCCACCTTCTATCCCCCACACCTGCACTTCACTCCCACCTTTCATGTCTCACACCTGTACTTTGGTCCCCTGCACCTCACACCCACTTTCCATCTCTCACACCTGCACCTTGCTCCCTCAGATTATTACCCCCTAGTACAGGGATCACCCTTCCTCTCAGACACATTATCTCCCTTAGCACAGAATAGCCCCTTCCTCCAAATATAGAAGATTCCCCCATCCCCCTGAGACAGATCTCCCCCTATCAGCCAGTACGGGTCCCACACAGAACCTTCTCCTGGTATGCGGTGTCCGCTCCATTGGCAGGTTAGGAATCACGGTGGACAGTGTCACAATGGGAGCCGGGTAGAGATGGTATCTGCACAGTGTGATTGCATAGTGTGTATTATGTGTAATTATTCAGCTAGTGCTGGCCAGGGCTGGTTCTATATTAAATATTTGTGCAGTGTCTGACTAGGCATGTGGGGGGTGTCCAGCATCAGGGTGTGCCTGTGCACACATGCCACCCACCGTGTGCATGCCTATGCCCCCTCACCCATAGCAGAGCAATTAGCCCCCCGAGCCCCCCCACCCCATGTGTCTCTGCCTCATGCCCTACCCCCTAATAGTAGTGTTATCAGCTGCTCCTACACCCCCATGTCTCCCCCCAATAACAGTGTCATACTCCCCTGTGCCCCCACTTTCCATAGTTCTCCCCCTCACAGCAGTGTCATTACCCCTCTTCCCCCACTCCTCATAGGTCTCCCCCCCCATAGCAGTGTCATTACCCCCCTTCCCCCACTCCATACTTGCTGACTTTTGGGCTGCTCTCTCCGGGAGAGAGCAGCCGATCGGCTCAGCATGGGGCGGGCAGTGAGATGACGCGCAGAGGGGGGTGGGCCAGAGATGGAATGGGGGCGGGCCAGAGGCGGAATGGGGGCATGGCTGATGGATCGCGTCATGTAAGCCACCCCCCCCCCCGCTGTGTAATGACGCTATTGCCGGCATTATACAGCAGGGGCCGTGGCTATGATGATGCGATTCAACAAGAATCGCGTCATCTCCTGCCCAGACCGCCCACTTTACTCGCTAAGTGGGCGGCTGGGCAGGGGGTGACCCCTGAAATCGGGAGACTTGCCTGCTCTTCCGGGGGGCCGGGAGGGTCACACGATTTTCGGGAGCCTCCCGGCCATTCCGGGAGGGTAAGCAAGTATGTCCCACTCCCACATAGCAGTGTCATTCCCCCCATTCCCCCACTCCTCATAGGTCTCCCCCCCCCATATAGCAGTGTCATTAGCCACCTTCCTCTCCCCATAAGTCCCCGTTATCCCATCCATATCTTACCTTTGTGCTGTGATGCTGCAGTGCTGGGGCAGGGTTCTGGCTCCGCAGGCTCAGTGCCTGGCTTCCTCTGCAGCTGCAGTCTGTGCTCAGCCACAGGGCAGGCAGAAAGTGAAAGTAAAGTCACTTCCTGCCTGTGTGAGCAGAGATCCGTCTCTGTGTGCTGCTGCTGCTGCAGCCTCCATCCTAAAGGGCCCCAAACACTAGAACAATAATGTCCTATTTCACGCCAGTTCGGCCCGATATATTGGGTGAAATCGGGCATTTTGTTGTGCTTTACACCCGATCCGATCTGATGCGCATTCCCGTGAGCATCAGATCGGATCACCCTAGATCCGACATATCATGAGTGTTGCACTCGTGATATGTCAGATTCCGCAGGAATGGCTGGGATAGTAAAATATACATCGTATACAAAAGGTCCGCATACAATATGCCTTTTACTATTCTGCCGCCCGGGAGGCTGCCGGGAGGTTGGAGGGAAATCCTAGACGAAATTACGGACCATCATGTCGTTTAAGTGTATAGGGCCCTTAACTCTCCTCTCTCCTCCTGGCTGGCTGCGATAACAGAGCTGATGCCCCTGGGCATTCCAGATGCCCTAGACATTTGCCTATAATGCCTATTGGCTACGGCCAGCTCTGGGTGAGAGTGTGTTACTGCCGGTGTCCATCAGCACCGCACTGCACTAGTGATCAGACTAGTGTCCCGCAGCACCGCACTTCTAATCAGACTCAAAATAAACTACAGCTCACAGCAGCCACTAGCTGCCGGGAGCACCCAGAAACAAGTTTATTTTGAGTCTGATTACAAGTGCGGTGCTGCCGGACACTAGTCTGATCACTAGTGCAGTGCGGTGCTGACGGACACCGGCGCTGTGCCGGCAGTAACAGACTCTCACCAGGTACAATCTGACAGTACTACTCTTCTACCCTTTGGCCACGGGTGGCACCGCCAGGCGGCGCCCCCTCCTTGCCTGGCACCCCTGGCGAGTGCCATCCTGGCCAATGGGTAGATACACCCCTGCCCATTATACACTATGCTACACACTGCAATGCCCCTGATTGATTATAGCACATACAATGCCTGTGACACATTATGACACACACTGCAATGACCCTGAGACATTATACCACATACCACAATGTCAGTGATATAGTATACAACACACAGTAATGCCTGACATATACCGCAATGCCCGTTATACATTATGCCACACTGCAATGACCCTGAGACATTATACCACATACCACAATGCCCGTGATATAGTATACAACACACCGTAATGCCTGACACATTATGACACACACCGCAATGTCTGTGATACATTATGCCACACACTGCAATGACCCTGAGACATTATACCACATATCACAATGCCCGTGATATAGTATACCATACACCGTAATGCCTGTGACACATACCGCAATGCCCGTTATACCCTATGCCACACTGCAATGCCCCTGAGACATTATACCACATACCACAATGCCCGTGATATAGTATGCCACACACTGTAATGCCTGTGACACATTATGACACACACTGCAATGTCCGTGATACATTATGCCACACACCGTAATGCCCATTAGACATTAAGTCCTACAGTAAGGCTTCTAATTACTTTTAAATTACCTGCTCGTTGCCAGGGGTTTCATGCTATTGGTTCCATGCACGGTGCCAGGGGTTTTCATGCTCAGGGTGTCATGCTCGCTGCCAGGTGTTTCATGCACTGGGTGTCATGCTCGTTGCCAGGGGTTTCATGCACTGGGTGTCATGCTCGTTGCTAGGGGGTAGTGCTTGTTGCTAGGGCTGTGCTCCCAGTGCCACATATGTCCCCAGTGCCAGATATTCCCCCACGGTGCCAGGTACTCACATGCCCCCAGTGCCAAATATAGCCCCCCCCCAGTGCCACATATGCCCCCAGTGCCAGATATTCCTCCACAGTGCCAGGTGCTCACGTGCCCAGTGCCAAATATAGCCCCCCCATGTGCCAGGTACACATACAGTGCCATATATGCCCCCTCAGTGCCCCCCCAGTGCCATATATGCCCCCTCAGTGCCCCCCCAATGCCATATATGCCCCCTCAGTGCCCCCCCCCAGTGCCAGATATTCCCCCACGGTGCCAGGTACTCACATGCCCCCAGTGCCAATCAGAGCTCACGAACGCCACTTCCTTTATAAGACCAGACGGAGATGCAGGAGGGACACGGGAGAGGCACGCGCTGTGCCCTCCGTGTCCCTCCTTACAGCAGGGAGGGTTAGTGACAACAGATTGACATGCGGACGCTTCACACATGGCCTCCTTGCGTAAAAATGACCTCATTGCATTCAAACCCCCTTTATGGGGTATACTAGTGTAGAGGCTGCAGATGTCAATTGTACACAGCAATGATCCCTCTGGGACTGTGCCAAAAGAATCTAGAAGCAAAAGGAAAGACGTGGTATCTTTCAAACTTGTTTCAGAACAAGTGGCTGTAACACGCAATCCAGGAACTGAGAGATGGGTTGATACAAGGATTGGCGTGCAGATATAATCGGGCGGCCGGGGGGTTTAATGAGATCCTTGTGGATTTTGGGGACTGTGAAAAAGATTGGAACCCTAGGAAAGTCCTGTGTGAGAGCTCTGAAGATCTTATCCGATAACAGGCCTTGAGAGTGGGCTTCAGCTAGAATTCCATCCAGTTCCTCTTTGTATTGGGAAGACGGATCTGTGTCCAACTGGCAGTAGGTTTTGGAATCCGATAGTTGAGCCAGAATCTCAGTTTTGTAATATATCATGTCCAATACAACGATTCCGCCCCCCTTGTCCGCTGGACGTATGACCACGTCAGAATAGGATCCCAGGTCCTTAAGTGCGGACCATTGTTGTTTGGACAAGTTATGATGTTGTTGCTCAGAGGCCTTGGTGTACTTATCCATGGACTCATCTACTAGCCGAACATAGGACTTGATGGAAGCATTAGTTGATGGGGGGTCAAACACCGACTTACTCCTTTTGTTAAGGAAAGGCTGAAAAATGGCTGGCACTTGAGGGGTGGAGATAGAAGGGGGATGTGTGGAGAAGAATTCCTGTCTCCGCAATTTTCTGGAAAACTGATACAGGTCTATTTTCCAGTCCAATTCCTTATGTTGATTGGTGGGGACAAAGGACAAGCCATTGCCCAAAACTTCCAGTTCTGTAGAAGTAAGGATACGATTGGATAAGTTGTAAACTAAATTTTGTTCTTTGCTGCCCGATCGAATGAGTCGCGTGTTCTGACCACCCCTGCGGGTGGTCGACCTCTTCCTCTGGAAACCGGAGTAGCAGTCGCCCCTAAAGGGACGGATGAATTAACTTGTGCCCCATCTGAGTCGCCTACCGCAAACTCACTGTCGCTGTTGGAAGATGCTCCAGATCGTAACTTATTCTCCCGGCGTCTGCGCCACCCCTGTTTGGATTTTGGTTGGGTCCCATGTTGACTTCCTGGGTTACCCCCCATCAGCCAACGATGTACCCTGTTGGTATCGTAATCCTCTTGAACGATCCGAAGTTTGTTCTGCTTAAATTTAATCAGATCGCGGCGGTATGCGTCACATTGGGTCTGAAGCTTTTGGAGCCAATTATGAGACTCATCCTGTTGCAGTGTGGCTGTGTGCGTCACCTCAAACACGGAAATCTTTTCCTTGACTAGCGACAATTCCCTACCAGCCTCCTCTATCACTAATAACATCAGATCAAGGCTACACTTGTTGGTAATGCCAATCCACTTTTTACAGAATTCTGGATTGAAGCGACCTATTGTCGGGGTATTTTTAACCCTGAATCCCCTGGGAATCATGCAATCCCGATGATAATCCGAGAGGGAAATGCCATGCAGCATGAAGTCAATTTCCCTGCGTTTTAACTTGTATAATTGTTGGTATAGGTCCTCTGAACTAGATTGTTGATCTGTGGATCATCTGTCCCTGTAACCTCTGCTATGTAGGGAAGACGATCAGAACTCTGAGGGAACGCATGGCCCTCCACCGCTCAGCAATCAAGTCTGCCATCAAGGGCACTCCCTCTGATCAACCGGTGGCCAGACATTTCTATGAGGCCGGACACTCATTAGGAGATCTCAAACATATAATTATCGATCACGTCCCCAAACACATTCGGGGGGGTGATCGTGATGGATTATTACTTCGCAAAGAGGCATCTTGGATCTATGGGCTCAATACGATCCATCCTAAAGGCCTCAACGAGAGGATAGTGTGGAGTATATTCGGATAGTTGTCGATTGGTCCGTTAAAGTATGAATATACGCAGTATACATGGATGGCTATTAGGCCAAATAGGATCAGAGAGTGTGTCGACATTTATACATTTTTTCTGGAATATTTTTTTCTGGACTATTTTTTTCCTGGATTCTATTTTTTTGGATTGTTTTTCTCTATATCAATTTTATTATTATTAATTACAGTGACTTTAATTTTTGTGGAGAGGGGACCTGGAGGATGTATCCCCAGTTGCCACTTTTCTGATGGTATAAGGTTACGGGTTTACCTACTGTATATAAACATTTGACTATCTTCTTTCCCCTTTTTCCATACTTTGCATGCAGGGCATTTTTACCTTCTGTATATATGCTTTTCTGGGGTTAGAGGCATTGATGGAGCCTGATTGTAATCTTTAGCCTGTAACAGCACGGTGTTTTACAGCAGCCAATTTGTACTTAGTGTATAGCGCTATGTTTCATGTCCCTTTTCTCTTCCCGTCCTCCAGTCTCCGGCCTGTGGGTACAGCGTTTGCGGTTGCCAGGTTACGGGCGTCCGCGCCTAGCAAGGATGTCATGGCATGTCATCTCTAGGCGCATCCCTCACGCCGGACACGGGGCTCCGGGACGGTACGCACGGGTGTCGTGGCGGGTTCTTCTTCTTTAAAGGTGAGTGGGATTCTCTTCTTCTTCTTGTCTCTACCATATCTTGAGGAAGGGGTTAAAATCCCCAAAACGTCGATGAACGATGTATTGCACTTAATACAGTGATTTTTTCAAGACGTCCCCGAGTGCCGCAGTCCTTTTCTTCAATTTGTGTGCATTTGATCCTGAGGGCACCGGGGCATTTTATATCTTCTAATACAAGAGAGTGCCAGGCTGTTGATACCAGTATCCCTTCAGGAGTCGCCGCGTCAGGACGTCACCTGCTTGAGCCAGGGCACCCATCTCATTATTGCACCATCTATTTTCCTTTCTCATGTACTCTTTGATTGGGGATAGAGCATCAGCCAGACACCACTGCAGTGGCACATATGGCCACTTAGAGGTTGATTTTATCAAGCACTGGACACTTTTTTTCTGCTAGTTTGCACAATAACCACTGCACTTATTTTTGGTGGATCATTGAACACAGCGCTACCTATCATGGAGGCCCATCCATCCACCTCCGCTTCGGATGGCACTAGAGGGTATGCACATTTGAACATCAACAGAAGGGATCTTTTTTGGTTTACCGATGAGGATGCCGACAGATTGCGCTTCAAAGAAAAACTGTCCTCCACAGATCAACAATCTAGTTCAGAGGACCTATACCAACAATTATACAAGTTAAAACGCAGGGAAATTGACTTCATGCTGCATGGCATTTCCCTCTCGGATTATCATCAGGATTGCATGATTCCCAGGGGATTCAGGGTTAAAAATACCCCGACAATAGGTCGCTTCAATCCAGAATTCTGTAAAAAGTGGATTGGCATTACCAACAAGTGTAGCCTTGATCTGATGTTATTAGTGATAGAGGAGGCTGGTAGGGAATTGTCGCTAGTCAAGGAAAAGATTTCCGTGTTTGAGGTGACGCACACAGCCACACTGCAACAGGATGAGTCTCATAATTGGCTCCAAAAGCTTCAGACCCAATGTGACGCATACCGCCGCGATCTGATTAAATTTAAGCAGAACAAACTTCGGATCATTCAAGAGGATTACGATACCAACAGGGTACATCGTTGGCTGATGGGGGGTAACCCAGGAAGTCAACATGGGACCCAACCAAAATCCAAACAGGGGTGGCGCAGACGCCGGGAGAATAAGTTACGATCTGGAGCATCTTCCAACAGCGACAGTGAGTTTGCGGTAGGCGACTCAGATGGGGCACAAGTTAATTCATCTGTCCCTGTAGGGGCGACTGCTACTCCGGTTTCCAGAGGAAGAGGTCGACCACCCGCAGGGGTGGTCAGAACATGCGACTCATTCGATCAGGCAGCAAAGAACAAAATTTAGTTTACAACTTATCCAATCGTATCCTTACTTCTACAGAACTGGAAGTTTTGGGCAATGGCTTGTCCTTTCTCCCCACCAATCAACATAAGGAATTGGACTGGAAAATAGACCTGTATCAGTTTTCCAGAAAATTGCGGAGACAGGAATTCTTCTCCCACATCCCCCTTCTATCTCCACCCCTCAAGTGCCAGCCATTTTTCAGCCTTTCCTTAACAAAAGGAGTAAGTCGGTGTTTGATCCCCCATCAACTAATGCTTCCATCAAGTCCTATGTTCGGCTAGTAGATAAGTCCATGGATAAGTACACCAAGGCCTCTGAGCAACAACATCATAACTTGTCCAAACAACAATGGTCCGCACTTAAGGACCTGGGATCCTATTCTGACGTGGTCATACGTCCAGCGGACAAGGGGGGCGGAATCGTTGTATTGGACATGATGTATTACAAAACTGAGATTCTGGCTCAACTATCGGATTCCAAAACCTACTGCCAGTTGGACACAGATCCATCTTCCCAATACAAAGAGGAACTGGATGGAATTCTAGCTGAAGCCCACTCTCAAGGCCTGTTATCGGATAAGATCTTCAGAGCTCTCACACAGGACTTTCCTAGGGTTCCAATCTTTTTCACAGTCCCCAAAATCCACAAGGATCTCATTAAACCCCCTGGCCACCCGATTATATCTGCACGTCAATCCTTGTATCAACCCATCTCTCAGTTCCTGGATTGCGTGTTACAGCCACTTGTTCTGAAACAACCAAGATGTTTGAAAGATACCACGTCTTTCCTTTTGCTTCTAGATTCTTTTGGCACAGTCCCAGAGGGATCATTGCTGTGTACAATTGACATCTGCAGCCTCTACACTAGTATACCCCATGAAGGGGGTTTGAATGCAATGAGGTCATTTTTACGCAAGGAGGCCATGTGTGAAGTGGACCTCGACTTGTTTATGACCCTACTGGAGCTCACTTTAACAAGAAATTTTTTCCTCTTCGATGGCAGATTTTATCAACAGAAATCAGGATGTGCCATGGGGACTAACGTGGCACCTTCCTATGCCAACGTCTACATGCTACAAGAGGAGGTATCAATGTTTTTTCAAGATCCCTTGGTAGCTCAGTCTATAGCTCTGTTCACCAGATATATTGAAGACATCTTCATCTTGTGGACTGGAGGAGAGACGGCACTTAAGCGGCTACTGGAATTCATCAAACACCAGACCCTCTCCCATCAGGATCACCTACCAGTGGTCCTTGACATCCATCAACTATTTGGATGTCTTGGTGTCACTGAGCTGCGGGAAACTCTTAACTAACATCTACAGTAAGCCCACGGATAAGAACACCCTCTTACGGGCCAACAGCCATCATCCCCGCTCTCTTAAACGGGGCTTACCCAGATCTCAAATGCTAAGGACGGTGCGCATTTGTAATCAACCAGACAAGCTAGAACAGGAATTGGACAAGATGGTCATAAAATTCACGCAAAGGGGGTATAGCAAAACAGCTCTAGTTCAAACTAAAAGGGAAATGCTACAGTTAACACGGGATGAACTTTTAAGACCTACTCCACGATCACTGACTGATAGAATCCCATGGATCACGTCTTTCGACACTTCTAGCCCCATCCTAAACAGAGCTAACCGTGCCCTTTGGCCTATAGTCTCCACGGATACGTCTCTCCCTTTCAAACACATTTCTCCCATGATGTGCTATAGGAGGGGTCGCAACATCAAAGACCTTGTAGTACACACAGACATCTCCAGCCTCTCGAAGCCTCCCAAAGAGACTTTTCTTTCAAAAAAACCAGGCTGCTACCGATGCCTGGGATGCACCACTTGCAGCCACATGATCATCGGGTCTTCTTTTTTGGTTCCACTTACAGGTAGAAAAATTACCATCAGACACGTAGTTTCGTGTACTACTACACATATAATTTATCTCATCATCTGTCCCTGTAACCTCTGCTATGTAGGGAAGACGATCAGAACTCTGAGGGAACGCATGGCCCTCCACCGCTCAGCAATCAAGTCTGCCATCAAGGGCACTCCCTCTGATCAACCGGTGGCCAGACATTTCTATGAGGCCGGACACTCATTAGGAGATCTCAAACATATAATTATCGATCACGTCCCCAAACACATTCGGGGGGGTGATCGTGATGGATTATTACTTCGCAAAGAGGCATCTTGGATCTATGGGCTCAATACGATCCATCCTAAAGGCCTCAACGAGAGGATAGTGTGGAGTATATTCGGATAGTTGTTGATTGGTCCGTTAAAGTATGAATATACGCAGTATACATGGATGGCTATTAGGCCAAATAGGATCATACATTTTTTCTGGAATATTTTTTCTGGACTATTTTTTCCTGGATTCTATTTTTTTGGATTGTTTTTCTCTATATCAATTTTATTATTATTAATTACAGTGACTTCAATTTTTGTGGAGAGGGGACCTGGAGGATGTATCCCCCAGTTGCCACTTTTCTTATGGTATAAGGTTACGGGTTTACCTACTGTATATAAACATTTGACTATCTTCTTTCCCCTTTTTCCATACTTTGCATGCAGGGCATTTTTACCTTCTGTATATATGCTTTTCTGGGGTTAGAGGCATTGATGATGCCT
The DNA here is from genome assembly GCF_028390025.1 of Pseudophryne corroboree. NCBI lineage: Eukaryota > Metazoa > Chordata > Amphibia > Anura > Myobatrachidae > Pseudophryne > Pseudophryne corroboree. Next base: position 421,371,435 of record NC_086449.1, on the reverse strand, counting down.
GATTGTAATCTTTAGCCTGTAACAGCACAGTGTTTTACAGCAGCCAATTTGTACTTAGTGTATAGCGCTATGTTTCATGTCCCTTTTCTCTTCCCGTCCTCCAGTCTGCGGCCTGCGGGTACAGAGTCTGCGGTTGCCAGGTTACGGGCGTCCGCGCCTAGCAAGGACGTCACGACATGTCATCTCTAGGCGCATCCCTCACGCCGGACACGGGGCTCCGGGACGGTACGCACGGGTGTCGTGGCGGGTTCTTCTTCTTTAAAGGTGAGTGGGATTCTCTTTTTCTTCTACGTGTCTCTACCACATCTTGAGGAAGGGGTTAAAATCCCCGAAACGTTGATGAACGATGTATTGCACTTAATACAGTGATTTTTTCAAAACGTCCCCGAGTGCCGCAGTCCTTTTCTTCATTTTGTATATTTGTATATATATATATATATAACTGTCCAACAATGAACGGCACTCAGAGACGAAATAATGCAAAAGGATTTGTATTCCAAGGTCAACGTTTCGGGGGACGGACCCCCGTCGTCAGGACACAACAGACACACAAACAAATAAAACACTTACCCTCCTAAATACCACAGTAGTCCCGCCGCCATCGTCCGTCATGTGCGCGCCCGCTACTCACTCTGCTTCCGCTCACGTCAGACACCCACTTCCGGAAACAGCCGTCTCCATGGAAACCAGCAGCTTGCGGTTCACACAGAACCCGGCTGCAATCCATCCGTCCCCCGAAACGTTGACCTTGGAATACAAATCCTTTTGCATTATTTCGTCTCTGAGTGCCGTTCATTGTTGGACAGTTGTGTATCTTTGGTTCTGGCACCGGAGCAGCATTATCTGCTTAACTGGAGTGCCGGCTGCTGCTGGATCTATATATTAGTGCCCCTCTTTGTGGTGCACACGTTGCATGGCACCCATTCTATTTGTTTTCAGCACATACTCTGCTATTTGTTTTTAAGCCACAGCTTACAGATGGATTCTGCAGCACCTTCCTCCCAGGATGTTCCTGGGTTTAGGAACTCTAGGATTACCGACATGGGAGAGACATTTAGCTTTTCTCAGGCTGAGATTGATTCCATCCTCTGTCAGGAGGTGGTTTCTAATACTGATAAGTCTATGAATGCAGAGACACTCTTTCACCAAATCTGGAGGTTGAAGCGCAGAGAGATCGACTACATGCTCCACAGTAGTTCCCTTTCGGAATATTTCAGAGAACACAAAATTCCTAGGGGCTTCCGGGTGAGAAACGTCCCAACCATAGGACGGAATAACCCGGACTTTGTGCGTAAGTGGATCGCTATTTTAAATAAATGCGCCTTCGACCTTATGATTTTGGTTATTGACGAAGCTAATAAAGAACTGATAGCCACTCGTTCTAAGATCAGGGCATTTGAATCTGCTTCTTTTAAAGTGTTGGAGGAAGACACCACACAAGATTGGCTAAGGAAATTGGAGACACAGTGTCAGCAATATCAGAAAGACCTGTTGAAATTTAAACGCAACAAAAAACTGGCTGTGGATGCAGACTATGAGGACTACCAGGTATACAGGTGGTTAGTTGGCAATGAACCAACTAAGGTTCCCCAAAAGTTTCAAAGATCAAGGAGACCTTGGCACAAAAAATCCTCGCAGAAGGATAGACAAGGACCACGCTCCAGCTCGGATAGCGAATTTGCTGCATCTGAATGTGATGAGGTACCCGCAGACCAGGGAGCCCCTTTAGTGAAGGACACCCGCACTATCAAAAAGCCTATAACATCACTGCCACCCGACGGGGTGGCCAGAACAAAAGGGGTGCGGGCAGTCGCGCAGCGCCAGAATCGCTGATTTTCAATCTTTCGCACCGTACCCTGGAGCCGGCGGAAATTTCGGTGCTCTGTAAAGGCCTCAGTTTTGTGCCGACTAACCTCCATGATGTATACAACTGGTCCAAAGATATACATGCCTTTTCTAGAAAGTTGAGACTTAAAGAATTTTTTCAGCATTCTACAGATACCAGTGATTCCTCCATTTTTTCCAGCTTTATTAAACGATCTGTGAGAACATCCTTTGACCCTGTCTCGTCCAATGCTTCTTTAAAATCTTTCCACAGGCTGCTCGATGATTCCATCACTAAATTTGCGGCAGCACCAGCCAAAATCAAATTTAATCTTTCCAAGGTTGAAACTGAAGCACTTGCAACTTTGGCGTCTTACGACGACATCATTATTAGACCCGCCGATAAAGGCGGTGGGATTGTGGTCCTAGATTTAAAATTTTACAGAGAGGAGATTTATGCTCAGTTGGACGATATTGATGTTTATCGCAAATTACCATCAGACCCAACTGCCCGGTTCAAGAAAGAACTCTCTGGGATTCTAAATACAGCCCTATTATCTGGACAACTACCAAAGAAAATAGTCAAAGCCCTGCATGTCGGTCACCCTAGGGTCCCTTTGCTTTACACACTCCCCAAATTGCACAAGGACGCCCTGAAACCCCCGGGACGCCCCATTATCTCGGCTCCGGACTCGCTTTATAGACCAGTTGCTCAGTTACTTGATTCCATCCTACAGCCTCTGTTACTACATAGAGATTCTTTTCTGAAGGACACTACCTCCTTCCTTAAAAAATTACAGTCTGTCCAGGACATTCCTCCAGGAACTCTACTTTGCTGTCTCGATGTCTGCAGCCTCTATACGGCCATTCCACACGATGCAGGACTCTGTGCTATGAGGAACTTTTTGCAGGTTGAACTTCCTGAGCAGCTATTTGATCATGAGCTATTCTTGTCCCTCTTGGAGCTAACCCTTAAGCGCAATTATTTTTTATTTGATGGTTCTTTTTTTCTTCAACTAAGGGGATGTGCGATGGGGTCCCCAGTGGCCCCTTCGTACGCAAACATCTTCATGTTTGAACACGAGAAGCGCATTTTTTTCTCCAATTCGTCTATTGGCGACAATATCCTTCTTTATTGTCGCTACATAGACGATATCTTCCTGTTGTGGAGGGGGGGACGGGATGCTCTTGTCAAATTTGTTGCTGAGATTAATGATTCCGATTCTCCTATTAAATTTACACTTATGTGCAGCATGACAGACATCCATTTTCTGGATGTTAATATTCATCTTGAAAATGGCTGCTTGACTACGGAGGTTTTCCACAAACCTACTGATCGGAATACGCTTTTATTAGCATCTAGTCACCATCCCGAGCCCCTTAAGAAAGGGCTCCCTCGCTCACAGATGATGCGAATAGCTAGAATAGCATCAGACCCCTCGAGAGTTCCTGATGAGCTTGATGCTCTAATTCATAACTTCATAACCAGGGGTTATGATCCTGATTTGCTTGAGAGGCAGAAACAGGAGGTTCTAGGCATGTCTAGGCAATCTCTTTTGGCACCGACTGATCGACACCTTAAGAATAGGATTCCCTTCCCCTGTAATTTCACCTCATCCAGTGGAGGGGTGAGAAGAGCCACCAGGGCACTGTGGCCCATTGTGTCTTCGGATCCAGAGCTCAAAGTGTTTAATCACACTACTCCTCTGATGTCGTTTCGTCGTGGCCGCAACATCAAAGATAGAATAGTTAGAACAGACATCACTGGGATGGGTATCGCTAGGCCCCCTAATGTATCTTATAAACCTTCAGGTTGCTATCGTTGCAGTGGGTGTGCCACGTGTAAATTGATGCTGAACTGTAGATCGTTCAAACACCCCCATTGCTCTAAAATATACGACATCAGGTTTGTTTTAACCTGTTCGACTGCATTTGTCGTGTATATTATTGTCTGCCCGTGTGGGCTCATGTATGTGGGCCAGACTACTCGGAAGTTTTCGGAGAGGATGGCGGCACATAGATCGGCCATAAAACTTACGCTTGAAGGAAAATTGATCGATCAACCAGTAGCTAAACACTTTAAAAATGCTGGTCACACATTAGAGTCACTCCGGTACTTTATTATAGATCACGTTCCCCTGAGCTTGAGGGGGGGTGATCGGGCAAAATCTCTTTTAGTCAAAGAAACTAAGTGGATACTGAGATTGGGTACCTGCGCCCCTGGGGGGCTTAACGAAAAGATTAATTGGAATACGCTTGTGTAGTGTGGGGGGTTTTGTGTTTTGTTTTTTTATGTTGCTTTTGTGTTATACTATATTTTGGATTCTTTTCATAGATTTATGTGATCTTCTTTTTTTCATTGATTTATGTGTATTGGATAAGCTGCTTTTTTCATTATGTATTGCTGCTTACTTCTTGTTTTTATTTCAGTGTATGTCCCTGCCTGCCCGCAGTGATGACAGCCCAGCCTCCCCTGTGGATTATGCCTGCGCTCCCTCCCGCCGATGGATTGCAGCCGGGTTCTGTGTGAACCGCAAGCTGCTGGTTTCCATGGAGACGGCTGTTTCCGGAAGTGGGTGTCTGACGTGAGCGGAAGCAGAGTGAGTAGCGGGCGCGCACATGACGGACGATGGCGGCGGGACTACTGTGGTATTTAGGAGGGTAAGTGTTTTATTTGTTTGTGTGTCTGTTGTGTCCTGACGACGGGGGTCCGTCCCCCGAAACGTTGACCTTGGAATACAAATCCTTTTGCATTATTTCGTCTCTGAGTGCCGTTCATTGTTGGACAGTTGTGTATCTTTGGTTCTGGCACCGGAGCAGCATTATCTGCTTAACTGGAGTGCCGGCTGCTGCTGGATCTATATATATATATATATATATATATATATATATATATATATATATATATATGATTGATGGGGGAAAGCTTATCGGCGCTTAACCGCGATACCAATTTATACTAGAATGTAGTCCAGGATGTTTATAAACAAAAAAGTCTCCTTTTTCTAGACACTCCCTTAGTATTAATCGGGCGTCAGGTACACCTTAAAGAAAGAAGCATTGGTAAGGTGCTTCATGTACAGTGTAAACGAAAAGTAGGAATAAGGTGGTTTTAAGCGACCAGTGGTGTCTAATATTAATAGGAGACTCAAATTAAAAGAAAATGTTTTTTAATAAATCTAGTATGCACCAATAAAAACCAATAAAAATAAAATAGCTCTATTACAAAGAGCCAGAAAAATTACTAAAAAAGACATAAGTTAGTATAAGATTAGTAATGCAAACTAAAATGAGACAAGAGAAAAAAACGTCCTAAAAGTAGAAAATTGGACATAAGATCAGCATAAAAAGTATAAAAATAAGGTTCTTAGCTTTTTGAGAGGGTATGTATCATAGCACCCAACGCGTTTCGTCCTATCTGGACTATCTGGTTTTTATTGGTGCATACTAGATTTATTAAAAAACATTTTCTTTTAATTTGAGTCTCCTATTAATATTAGACACCACTGGTCGCTTAAAACCACCTTATTCCTTCTTTTTATATATATATATATATATATATATATATATATAGTCAATAATGCTCAGCACTCAATGCCTCCAAACTAATTGTCTGGGTACCCTCCGATTACCTTACGGCAGAAATAGCAAACAGCGACGGATGGCGGCACTCACTCAGGACTTAGTATAGGAATGAAAACTGCAGAGTTGTTGCTCCAAATAGACACCCATTAGTATTTTACGCTACTGACCGCTCCGGGTTTAGCTGCACAAAGTGGCTAAATCTGCCTAGTGTTCCAGTTTGGGCATCTTAAAGTCTGGACTTTGGGCACTTTGGGTGCTGGCATTCTGAATAGTGTCGGGATTCTGCAGCAATACTATATTTACTTGTATCTTTTTTTAGGTATAAAAGTACCTTTTTCCCTTTCGAAGGGTGGGGGGGTTCCACTCACATTCCATGAGCAAATCTTGAATTCCAACATAATTCAAGCAAATGTCCATATAACCATGACGTACTAAAGGCTCAAAAAGTAAATCTCAAAAGCACCCCTAAATCAGCCAGCTGCACTGGATCCCATAATCCAACCTACTGCATAACTGCAAACAAAATCTAGAAGACGTGGAGATAAAAGGAAAGAGATAGGAAAAAAGAAACCAAGGAAAAGGAAAGGGATAAAATTCAAAAGAAAAAGAACACTGAATAGTAAAAAAACGGCACAAAAATAGCATGAAGAATAGACTTCCGTATGAAAACACCTGTAAATTGTAATATAACAAAAAAGTGACTCATGGGGGTTGGGAGATTCAGCGCAAGATCCAGCCACCCTAAGTAGTACAAACTATATCTTTTAGAATCAAGCCACAGGGAGAGAGGGGGAGAGGGGGCACTTAGACAGAAACGGCTATACAACCATAGAGGCAATGGTAAACTACATAACTTCAACAATAGTCATATATAAGATCAGTACTGCAAAACAGGGCCTTCAGACAAGAAAAATCATTCTCAGATAGTCATTACTGCCCATCTTCTCCAAAAATGAACCACCCTTTGAATGTGTACAGCACACCTCAAGAGTGGGAACAATGGACACCATCGCACTCACACAGGACAGTTGTGACCTGTCCACACAGTAATCATCCAGCATGAACACGCTTGGTCTCACATCCATTTTCATAGATAGTCCATTGATTAGTTACTAATCAGTGACCATGAGGAATGCTGGGAAGTGGTTATAAGAACCCAGTGTACATATTGTGTATAGTTTATAGTGACTGAATAAAGAAACACTAGTTATTACTCATGCTGCTCCAGTTTTCTCACACACAAAAACACAAGCAATTCAATTATCTTCAATAAAATAGAGTAGACAGTGGGTTAAGAATACAATATCTCACTAAACATCTGCAATTTAAAAGAGGAGGCTGATCTACAGTATTTGTAGAATGGAAATGTTCCTACTTTGATGTGGACAGGATTATACAGGTGGAGTATCCCATATCCAAATATTCCGAAATACGGAATAATCCGAAATACAGACTTTTTTGAGTGCGAGTGAGATAGTGAAACCTTTGTTTTTTGATGACTCAATGTACACAAACTTTGTTTAATACACAAAGTTATTAAAAATATTGTATTAAATGACCTTCAGGCTGTGTGTATAAGGTGTATATGAAACATAAATGCATTCTGTGCTTAGATTTAGGTCCCATCGCCATGATATCTCATTATGGTATGCAATTATTCCAAAATACAGAAAAATCCGATATCCAAAATACCTCTGGTCCCAAGCATTTTGGATAGGGGGTACTCAACCTGTATATGAAATGCTTGGTGCAATACAATATAAAATGGGCATGCACTCCTCTGTGTAGTGTTAACTCTACCACAAATCATTTGCTTTTTTGTTTATAGAGGTTGACCTCTATTGTGTTTTTTGCCTGTTGTTCTATGAAGAAAATAAAAAAAAAATAACTGAACACATTGCTTTCTTCTGACAGCGATACATATTGTGGAACATACAAATCAAATATCATGTGCAGTGTAAACAAACAATTTGCCCACAGAGTGTATAAAGGCTCCCTATAAAAAAAAGTCTACTTAAAAAATAGTTCTGCCTCAACGAATCCAATTGAATATAAATTTGTCTGCTCTCACATAAAACTTAAGCCTACAATGACAAAGCCTAAACCTTTCAAGTATGACTTCTATCCATTCACTCAGATAATGAGGTGTTGAAGTAGCGACAGATAATATGAAATGGATTATCCTATTGTTGACTATGGTAATAGAAAAATAAATAAAACAATGATGCCATAGGTAGGAAGAAGGCACCATAGAACATTTAAACTAAAATAAACTGGAAAAAAAAACATTTTCTTTTAGAACAGATCACAATCCTTAATATGCATCAGTCTCAGCATGTTAGTTGCATATTAACTAATGCTCAAACAGACATGTTAAAATTTTTACTTTTTATTAAACATGCAGTGTCAATACTATGTTCCTTTGGAGAAGGAAACACATTATAATCTTATACTGTGCTTTATACATTTGGACACAATATGCTGTATTAAATTGATAAGAGCTACAAGACACAAGTCCGCACACTCATTAACAAACCAGTGGTAGTCTTTATTTTGGACTATATTTTTCCAGTTCTAATGGGCCCTACTCATTTGACGATGCGCCGCCGAGGTGCCCGACCCGGCGGCGGGGGGGGGGCAGTGACGGGGGGAGTGAAGTTTCTTCACTCCCCCCGTCACGCGGCTGCATTGAAGTGCAGGCAAATATGGACGAGATCGTCCATATTGGCCTGCATGCACAGCCGACGGGAGACCAGCGATGAACGAGCGCGGGGCCGCGCATCGTTCATCGCTGGAGTCTCCACACTGAAAGATATGAATGAGTTCTCGTTCATTTATGAACGAGATCGTTCATATCTTTCAGAAAATCGGCCAGTGTGTAGGGCCTATAACACTGAGGCACTGCCTTATTTCCAACCCTCAAAATTGGCCACTTGTAAATAAATGATTCATGGAATAACTTTTACAAACTTATCTCATTGGAGGTCTAGCTACAAACACCTGTTGCCGGATGTAATGGAGTCTTCATTCGCCGGAGGTGCGGAATGTCGGCCAATCTCTGAAATTCTTTTTAAAGGGGCAATCACTTACAAGACATGGTTTTGCCTCATAGGTGATTGCACCTTAAAAAGAAATGTCCAAGATAGTTTTGCATCCCACACCTCCGGTGATCTCGGACTCCATTACATCCTGCCACTGAAGTGCAGATTTGCAACTCCCAAGAGAAACCTAGGTACACACTATACAATTATCTGGCAGATAATCTGCCAGATCTAGCTGGTTGGAATGAAAATTTGGTAATGGATGAGAGTAAATGACAATCGACCATTTGCTCCCAAACACTGGAAAACAAACAAAACTTGTCGTTCAGACAAATTGGTTAACCGCAAATTAAACCAACTTGTATGAAGAACAGCTTTTGTCCATTTTGCAGTGTTTGAGAGCAAATGGTCGATTGTCATTTGCTCCCATCCATTACCAAGATTCCCATTCCAACCCGCTATAATTGTATAGTGTGTACCTAGCTTAAGCCCTTTGGCTTTCTCTTGACCAAGAGCTTGTCCCAGAAGGAAAAATGGTGAAACTGTAGATCATGTCGGGTTTAAGAATTTGGAGATTTAAGTTGTGGTTGTAGGAAAGGACATTGTTAAATAGTTGGGCATAAACTCAGAATCATAAAACAATCATGGGAAATGGTGATTTTAAGGAGACAGCAGAATAGTTGGCGGGGGGGATGCTAAGCACATAGAAACATACATGTGTAAATGTATGTAATGTATGTGCTGGCGTGTTACCAGATCATTAGTGGCACTGTATACCACAGACACTGTGGAGACCCCAGGACTCAACATTAGGCTTCCCTCTCCTAATCCCGCCCCCAAACTCTTATTCACTAGTCGAGGGATCTGGGGGTGGACTTAGTTGATCTTGCCAGAAATGAATCATTTGAAGGAAATAGTATCGGGCTGATGGGCATTCTTGTCATATACCTATTTGAACCCTGCCCTGCACAGCCTCAAGCTAACAGAGGCGTATGGGGCAGATTGTATGTCACATGCATGTGTGTTTGGGTGGCACTAAAGATTTAGCGACAGACGTGAGGGATTTTGAAGATGAACATCCAGGAATGCCTTGCACATCAAAAACAAATGAAAACTTGAAAAAAAAACAAATATTGACAGAACGTATAGTTCACTTGGTAACATCAACAAAGAAATGATTAGGCAAATTTCGCATCAAGATCTTAACATGACAAAAGTTTGTGCTAAGATGGTTCCAAGGCAGAGTAGAAGGAAAATCGAAAGTGAATTTGTATAGACATTTTTGAACAAATTCAAGCAGATTCACATGTTTTAGATTAAGTTGTTTTTGATGAAACATGGATCTTCCAGTAAGATTCTGAGACAAAACGTCAATCCATGCACTGGATAACACCATCATAACCAAGAATAAAGAAAGCATGTTAAAGCAAATCCAAATTCAAAGCCATGTTCATTGTTTTCTTTGATATCGTGGGTGATATTTTCACAGACTGGGTACCAGAAGGCACAACAGTGAATCAACATTACTACAAAAATCTTCTAGAAACTTTGTGGGAAAGAATTAAAAGAAAGTGTCCAGAGTTGTGGAAAATTGGTTTCATCCTCCATCAGGGCCACGCACCAGTCACACAGCTCTGTCTCTGAAGCAGTTTTTTTTCCAAGAAACAGATTGCAGTGTTCGAACACCCTCCAAACTTGCCAGACCTAGCAACGTGTGACTTTATTTTCCCTAATGTCAAATCTATACTCAAAGGAACCCGTTTTGTATCAGTTAAGCCCAGTACTCACGGGCCGATCAAGGAGAGATGCGTGCTGAGCGAACCGCTCAGCACACATCTCTCCTGCCGCTCAGCACAGCGCGATCTGTGCTGAGCGTGCGGGGGGAGACGGGGGGGCCGCTCACTTCACCCAGCGGGTGAAGTGAGCGACCCGCTAGATTGGCCTGCATGCAGGCCAATCTAGCAGCGGCGATAGCGATGTGCGGGGCCGCGCATCGCTATCGCCGAGGGGGCTACACACGGAGCGATCCTGCCGATATTCTAAGCAATCTAGTCAGATTGCTTAGAATATCGCTCCGTGAGTACCCCCCTTTACTGAGGTAAAGAAGAAAATTACGGATCTGTTGAGACAGCTGACAGATAATGAGCTACAGCACTGCATGACCAATGGAAAATAACAATGCAGCTATGTATGGATGCAGAAGGGGAGTACATAGAAGGGGAACTAAAATGTACTTAATATAATTAAGCATAAATTATATCATCAGTCTCGTTATTTAATAGCCACACCTCGTATTATTGCGTTATCATTGATTTGTATGTAACATTTTACGCCTTTTCATGATATTAGTCATTAATTACTCAATTTTAAGTGTCTTGATTGTTTGATTCTGCCATGTGAATCTTTTCATTATAAAGAACACAGTGCCATTCTCTGTTTTATTGGTTCTGAATCTTAAGTATCATTGTGCTTCCATGGGCACTAATAGGCTACTGCAGCTGTAATTTTTAATGAGTAGATGTTTCCAGGTGATTAAAAATTTGGTCTATCAGTGCCTGTTTTTTTGGGAGATGGTATTAAGCAGATGAGAGAATATTTTCTCCATGGATGTCAAGTGCAAAGTTTTATTCAGGAGCTGTTAGCGTGGAGGAGGGTCTGGGCATTTCCAGTGTCCAGCAATCAAGCATCTAGCTGCATTCATGGTTTGCACAGAGAGCTTGTCAGCACATTTATCCAATCCCCCAGTGGGCATCTGAGGGGACTTCAGAAAGCTATGAGCAATCCAAATGTCAATGTTTGGCAATCTTTGGGCATATATGCAAAAAAGAACCCACAATGCCACAACCCCTGGAATACCTGAGAACAGTGAGGGATTTATCGCAAGGCATCCAAAGCAGAATCCTAGGGCCCGGCGGGTCCCAGGGGCCTGCAGACAGGGCACGGCTAAATCACTGAGTGCTGGCTTGTTTAATGGTCCTGGCACGCTGTCAGTGAATAGACAGCTACCGGGCACAAGCTCAGCCATTGTGCGCCCCCATCACAGTCCGAGACGGATTAAGTACCCCGGATCCCCCAGCCAGAATTGCCTCGACGCATACCTTCGGGTCTCGGAAGAGGAAGTGAAAGCTGGATTCGGAATGGAGGGAGGAAAGAAGGAGGCGGGACTAGTCAGGAGGACCCAGGAGAGAATGAGTTTCCAGCGTTGCCGGAGGGCAGAGGAGCGATCCTGCTGGTGCAGCGCTGGGCTAAGGAGCAGAGGGGTAAGTGTACATATACTCCCCAGCAATGAGACTGATGCTGAACTGCATGTTACACATGGGAGGTGGGAGATGTAAGAGCTGACAGATACATCATGGTGGGGAATGAGGTAGAGGAATGAGGCTGATGTATATGGGTGGGGGGGTGGGGGGAGTGAGGCTGGCACACACAGTGAGGGGACTGGGGCCGACAGACATGGGGTGAGGAGAGGCCGACAGACACCGGGTGGGGAGAGGCCGACAGACACAGGGTGGGGAGAGGCCGACAGACACGGGGTGGGGAGAGGATGGCACACACAGGGTAGGAAGAGGATGACAGACACAGACAGGGTGGGGAGCGGAGGATAGACACAGGGTGGGGAGAGGATGACAGACACAGGGTTGGGAATGGGGTGGGGAGTTGTTTAAGGCTGACAGACACAGGGTGAGATGAGGCTATGAGATACGGGAGAGTAGTCGATGGCTCCCTTCAGTATCTGGATCCCTGTTGGCTCTCAACTGACCTGCCAGGTTGCAGGTAGGACCAGCACTGCTGCCAAATGGAGGTAGAGAGGGCACAGCCACGGGGGCAGTGCTGACAAGAGGGGAGGCAGAGCCCCCCTGTCTGTGTGTCCCGGGCCTACGTAAGGCTTAATCCGGATAGCTGGACTGTGTCCGAATAGCGGGACTGTCCCGCTGAAATTGGGACAGTTGGGAGGTATGGTAGATGCCAAACTTTGGGAAACCTTTTATCCGCTCACATATCTACATTTTTATGCACCCATTCACCCATGTATACCTCTAAGCCAGGAATCACACAGTCCGTTTAATGTACCACACATTAAGCCTGCTCAGGTGATACAGGAAATGGTAATAGGATAAATCACATTACCATTTGCCAAAATGTCAGATCCCTCCTTTTATAGCTAGGTTCAACAGTTAGGGGAAAAAACATAAGATTATGGAGGTTATTCGGATATGATCGCTATCCTGCTTTCAGATAGTCGCCACCAACAGTGGGAGTGTATTTTCGCCGTGCAAGTGTACGATCCTATGTGTATGCTGAGCTGGTAAATTCTGTGTGCAGTCTCTGCGCAGACCAGGACTTACTCCTAGCAGTGTGATGAAAACAGGGTGATTGGGGCTGAAGCGGACGTCAGACACCCTCCCTGAAAACGCTTGCGCACGCCTGCATTTTCCCGAACACTCCCAGTAAATGGTCACTTACCACCCACAAACGGCTTCCTCCTGTCAATCACCTTGCAAACACCCGTGCTAACGGATTTTTCGCACCATCCCGACGCTGACCGGCAATTCTCGTTGCTGTTGTCATAACAGCGCATGAGTATGCACCGTGATGCGCACACATATTGCGTGCGCATTACGGTACATACCCATGCGCTGTTATGACCTGACCGCCCGCTGTGTGAAAACGCACAGCAGCGATCAGATCTGAAGGACACCCTATGTCCAACAGTCATTCGGAGACATGTTGCTAGAAAAAAACATGTAGTGTGCAATATTCACTCTCAGTGCTTGGCAGAGAAACAATCACATGAGCAGGGCCGACGCCACCACTAGGCAGCTTTAGGCAACTGCCTATGGGCGCCGGAACTTGGCAGGGCGGCGCTGAGTGAAGCAACAAAATCAATGATGTCACAGACTCACAGGATCTGCACTGCACTCACTGCAAGGGATGTATGGTGCCTGCTCACCCGGTGTCATTGTTTTTGTGTGGAGGAGCTGAAGCTGCCAGAATACATGCATACAGGAATTTAAAAGTTCAATGGCTTATCTGTCCATTAGAGGAGTTCAGCAGCAAAACAGTCCCAACGCGTTTCGTCCGTCAAAAGCCTGGACTTCTTCAAGGGGATATAAGCGATTGAACTTTTAAATTCCTGTACGCATGTATTCTGGCTATTTTATATTTATCGGGACGGTTTGCTGCTAAGTCCCCTTTTAGATGGACAGATAAGCCTCTAAATACTTTTTATCTTGTACGTGTGTAGTGTAGCCATTGTATGTCTTTTATATTAAATTGTTACTATGTTTACTTCTAAATGTCTGGGCTATCAAATATGTTCAATTGGGAATAAGCATGTTCCCTAATTTATTGCCCTCCATTGCTAAATGACATTTTTTGTGAGAACGGTACACACTATGTTTTGTTATGTTTTTTCTTTACATGTAAATCCCAAATGATCAACAATCATTGGAAATTCTTATAAAACCAGATAAGTGTTCTTGGTTATAATCATACCCACCTGGTTATTTCCCTTTTAATTTGTTGTTGCACTCTCAAGCGCTTATTTTCTCCACTACCTATCTTTGTTTATGTGTATACCATACACAAATTTTGTATTACGATATGAGCGGCTACTCTTAAAAGAGTCAAGGAGTGTTACTCACAACATTCTATCACTATACACCTGTACTGAAGCGCCTAGGTCTCTGCTACTCTCTCTCTCTCTCTCTCTCTCTATATATATATATATATATATATATATATATATATATTTATATCTCACCCAATGAACTGTAAGTGTACATTATACTAAATGTACTATGCGTATTATATGTGTATTATGTGGTGTATACATATCACACACTGTACTGTATATATGGTATATGTGTGCAATATACTGTGTATACTGTACTGTGCAATACCATCGGCCCCACGCCCACCATCGATGATGGAAGCCCATCTGGTTCTCCGCCATCGATAGCAAAAGTATTCGACATCGAGGATAAATCATCGATGATTCAGAATCATCGATAGTCAATGGCCATCCCTACTATGCCGTAAAGTACTCAGGTAGTATACTGTATCCCCTGCTGGCTCTCCCTCTCTCTCACTGTCTTTCCCTGACACTCTCTCTCTCTTGCTCCTCTCTGTCTGTTTTCTCTATCTCCCTAACACTGTCTCTCTCTCTCTTGCTCTCTTCCTGACACTGTCTCCCTGACACTCTATCTCTCTTACTCTGTGACACTGTCTCTCCCTCCCTGCCTGAAACTGTCACTCTCTCCCTGACACTGTCTCTCTCCCCCTTCTCTCCCTGACACTGTCGCTCTCTCCCTGACTCTCTATGTCTGGGGCCCATGTCTGTCTCCCCCTCATAAGAAGGGGGGTGGGGGGGCTGAAGATTTGCCTGGGGTGCTGAGAAACCTTGCACCGGCCCTGCACATGAGTAGTACAGGATCATCAGAAAAATACTTAAAAAAGGTTTTAACAAGTAGTTACAATAGCCTGTGTGTGCATCTGAAAGTCTCACTGCTAAATGCTATCATTTAGGCCTTTTACTGCAACATTGTAATTAACATGATGCAAAGTCTGTAAAGCCTGGGCAAATGATTTATACAGTATCTCACATCAGCTGATAATAGAACTAACACATTGACAAATGAAGCATCAAGCTGTCAAAGAACTTGCTTAGCACAGCAGAAGAGCGCTATATCTAATGATGGATGCATGAAACACAGTTCTGTTCCAGCACCTTGTTCCGAAGCAGATTCCAGGGTTTATGGCACATGCCTTTTACTGGTGAACAGATTTCTTTGTAACAACTAATCCGTAGCAGTAACTACCATTTTCATTCAGTATGGCTGCCCAAGAAGTAGCTCAGGTCTGTGGTGACCCACACTCCACTGGGGATGCTGGAGACGTGGTGAATTTTAACTTTGAGGGCTGCAACTAACATTTTTCCATCAGTCTGGTTCTAGATACCACTAATCCCAACAGGAGTTTGTTTTAATTGTCAACTATACATATGGTTGCGTAAGTGCTTATGCAGAGTTGGAAGTAAAATGGGAGAACACTGCTCAAGATAAACATGCTTACACATACAGTATGCGAGCTGTACACCTCTCTAGCTGTGCATGCCTCTGCACTGGAAGCATATGCTCTGGGTTTGCCTCACCAGTAGCATGTGCTTGCTCTTGCCCTATACTAGGTGTAAAAGGTGTGTATATGCTTATGTGCTATCTGCTTGGTCCACATTAGTGCGCATACATACAGTACTTACTGTGCTACTGGAACACACTCCTTCACAACCCCGTTCCATCTCTTGCGTTGGCAGTTTAGATCCGATCAGAATGTGTTTGACACTGCATTCTTGTATCTTGTGTGAGCTCATTTTCTGAGAATAGACCGTGTGAAATCATGCTAGATTCTCTACACAAATGTGTGTACATTCAGCTTTGCATTCAGATGATGTGTCACTGGAAGATATCTGGTTACACAAGTATGTACTTTACTAGATATGCATGCTTTCTTACCACTCCAGTGCCCTTTCCCTATAAACCTACTTCTCAGATCTACCTAGCCCTCCCAAGATACTCCTTTACCACTTTCAACGTCATCACATGCCCTTCCTCCATCACAGCTGTGAATGAGGACTTTGCAATCTATTTAAAATTAAAAACTTGACAGTATCAGTCAACATGTCTCCTCGGGTCAGCCTGAAAACAACACCCCATTCTCCACACTCGCTTTTTTTCATTCTAATATGCTACTAGGGACAAGGTCACGGCACTATTCTTATTTTCTCAATGCAAACCTACTTCTTCAATTTCATGCCCTCTCAGCTTTTCATCTTGCCGTGGGCCCTACACCGTTTATCCAGTCTTGGTCACGCCTTCGTTCTCGACCCAACCTCTGACCGTCTGTCTACAATTACTTTGTCGCCAAGCCATTGGAGCGGTTAGTCTATAGCCACCTAAACTTTGTTTTCTCTCTTCCTCCAGAATGCATGTGATCTACCTGCAGACAGTGCCGGTGTAGTGACAGCCGGTAGTGTGGCCAATCGTGGGATAGGGATTGGCGGGATCCCGGGATTTAGGCCTAAAATTGGCTGGGATTCAATCCCGGGATTGGAGCTTCCAACTCCGGGGATTTGGGGATTAGAAAGCTCCTTGTTTTTCCCCCCTGCGCAGCATGACATAAAGTCAGTGGTCACACTGCGCAGCCAGCCACCTGCCGCACGAACGTTGACAAATCTGGAGGAAGTGAGCACAGCCAGCCACCCGTTAACCGCCACACTTGGAGGGAGTGACCATTTTTCAATCCAGATACCTGGATTGGATTGAAAAAATGGCCCGAGATTGGCCACCCCAACAGCTGACATCCTGTCTTTCGGAATCTCGACAGCGAGTCTCCTTGTGGGCTTGCTGTGCTCACCACGATTCAAGCCCAGGGTTATATTCCCACTTGGTTGGTGGCATGGACCCACCAACAGAGTGGGAGTACACAGCGTTTCGTCTGGCGGCATATCACCAGCTGGCGCGATTCCGACATCCGTCTCTTGAATGCCGGGATCCTGACAGCCAGTATATTAACTGCATCCCATTCCTCTAATACTGGCATTACAAAAGTGGCTCACAGTTAACTCACAGAGAAGTACAATGGCAATTTCTCCTCTTTCAGAACTTCTCTGAAGTTTTAACACAAATGACCCTGTGCATCCTTATTGACCCTCTTATCCTGCACACTTTTCAATCCACTGACCTTCATGACACATCATTTATGGTTCACATCTCAGTTATCCAAGTGCTCCATCATCATTGTCACGGCTTTTACATCTCTATTCTCTGCCCAAACATTTATCCAGTCCCCCCCCCCCCCACCTTTTTCCCCCCCATCTCGCTGTAACAAAGTAATCCAATTCCTATCTTGGGTATGTTTTGCTTTCGTAACATTAGAACCACAACCCATTTTTACTCAGACGTTGTCTGTGTATAGCTGCAATACCATAACATAAATGCAGTATGTGAAATGCGAGATATCCTTTTATCAACATTTATACAGTATGTTATACAGCTTTGAGTTGATAAGGCCTTTATATGGTACTAAGTCACATCAATATTTCGGACAACTAAAGGAAACTTCATGGAACCCTTTGGAGCCCAGCACGGAAGATGATGTTAGA
Organism: Pseudophryne corroboree; assembly: GCF_028390025.1. NCBI lineage: Eukaryota > Metazoa > Chordata > Amphibia > Anura > Myobatrachidae > Pseudophryne > Pseudophryne corroboree. The sequence continues at coordinate 421,353,825 of NC_086449.1, read as the reverse complement.
AGACAATCACATCCAGAAGATAACAAACAAGAGGACATACACTTTACACATTTACATAGTAAGTAACAAAATGCTACAGGTAGTTAATCATTTTATTTTTCAGTAGCCTACAATTTGTTGTTGTACACAAATGTGCAAAAAATAAATAAAAAAATAGAAAACAACTTTCAATTGCAACACACGCACACACATTGTGTGTGTATATATATATATATATATATATATATATATACACACATATATATATATATATATATATATATATACACATACATATATATATATATATATATATATACACACACACACACACATTATATATATATATATATATATATATATATATATATATATATAGGAATGTCCCACGCTCTCACCCAACCTGGACTGCCACTGGGGTGCCAATCAGAGTCCCATCCCATAAGGAGATGAACCCATAGTACAGTGCAGTGTTTTCCACTAACCGTGGAAATGATAGCACTCTCCAGACAAAATTCAATAGTCAGAATATCATCTTTACTGTGAAAAATCAAAACAGTTCCACATATAATAATTTCTCACCAACGTTTCGATCCCCTACCTTTCTCAAGGTATCACAACGATCCAGCACATGTCAAAGAGTTATATGCAGTAAACAAGATGTGTATACCTTTTTCTCAATATTGGAGGTGGTCTGCATGCCTAGTAAAATATTTTACATACAATATCTCAGCTTTATCTATACCGAAAGATATAAGTAAAAATGAAGTACACTGTAACAAAATGGGTTTATAGGAGACGATGACCATTGAGCGAGATGTCAAATTTTCAAACAATTGTTTACCTGAGCGAAGTCCAAAACAACCATTAATATAGGCTATTACAGAGGTAGGCAACAATTTTCTCTTTGGGTGCCAGACATTCAGTTTTACAAGCAAAACAAATGTCACCATGACAACACAAAGAAACATTTACAAATATAATTGATGGGTACTTAACGTGTCAGTGGCTTCCTGCGCTTCCTATTTTAACTTAATTTGCACAGGTTAGGTTGATAATTGTAGTCTGGAGACAAGCATCAGAACGTTGTACTGTTAGGGTGTGTACAGACGGTGAGATCCCTGCTATGTTTGATTTTGACTATGCAATTTCCCTTGAACTCCCCCAGAGCCCAGATAGCACAGATTTTGACTATCTGTGCTTGAGATTTTGTTTATGTACGATTTTGACTAAGTGCCAATTTTGACTATACTTTGTACTAGATTGTACACTAGATAGTCAAGATTGACTTGCCTGCACAGTCTGTCTAGCCTTACGATACCGACCCCACAGGAGCGCGCATTGGGATCGAATCTGTATCGCAAGCTGCCTAACACCATGAGATATGCACTAACTTTTCATAAGATTTTGACTATATAGTCAAAATCTCACAGATTTATCTCACCGTGTGTACACACCCTTACTTGAATGTGACCATAACTAAATATGGCAGAGTACACTCACCAGAGACCCAGGCTATGCTGAGTATATAGAGGCCATTATGTTCCCCTATAATGTCTAATCTGTGAGGAAAGGAGGTAGAGTACGAGGGGCATATTTTGCCTGGTAAAGGGATTTACCCACTCTGCACTAGTGTCACAAGGTGGCACGCAAAGATGTTCAAAGGGATATACCCCTTGTATAACATTTTTACTCCGATACATCTTCCATTCTTTTACATTTTGTACCAGAGTGAATGCTTTTTTGTTTACATTTGGGACAAATGTATGTTTCAAAATCTACAAAGGGGGGTTATGTAATAGCCTGTGTATTGCAGGCAGCCACCAGAGTTCATCTATTGAACTGCTAGATTTAAATTGCCATTTTGTTTTCCATAGAAGGCAAAACTAGCCTGTGGCAGGGAAATTGATACTCTATTCATGACATTGCCTTGTTGTAACATTGCTGAACTAAGAGCTTTCATAATTGAAACTGTGTGACTTAAGCAGGGGCTTTTAAAAAGTGAAAGGGGCCTGTGTGCAGACTCCAGATGGGCCCCCTCCTCTTCACTGTGCCGTAGGCTCCATCACTGTGCTGGTGGAGTCGGGTGTAGTACGGCTGAGCGCCGGGATCCCGACAGCCCGTATATCGAGTGCCACCCAGTGGAGTCTACTGCGCATGAGCAGATCTCTGGAAAATGATGCCTGCCATGTTCCAAAGACTAATTTCACAATTATGCATGTGCAGCCGCCATTTTGGGGGAGGGGGGGGGGTCAGCGCCAGACACAGGTCTCCGGAAAGGTAAGTATGACGTGTGCAGTGTGGGCACCCCTGCACCACACACATTGCACCCATGATAGAAATGCCAATGGATCTAAGGTACTGTCTCATTCTTCAAAATTGTGTAGATCACGTTGCCATGCTCTCTATATATTACTGCATAAAAAAACCTTATCTGGCTCAAATAAGTCTAAATAAAGGTAATGGATTGTGATTTTTATTTTGTGCAAGAGAAGGTAGATAGAGTTCCATTAATCAAACTTTTGAGAGGGTAAATCCGCTGTAATGTTGTATGGCAGAAGTTCCCAAACTCTGCCATTACAATCCAGGTATTAAGTTGTCCATGCTTGAACACAGGTGACTTAATACATTGATTTAACCATGTGGACTCCAGCATTGATTTTCATAAAACCTGTACTGTAATGGCAGAGTTTGGGAAACTCCGGAGCTTTTAAATCCATAAGACTGCTTTTTCTCCTGGAAATATACCTATTTTATATGCACGATACCTTTAACATTCTAAATCCTTTAAACATCCCTTGCAACTGTCCCAATTTTAGCTGGACAGTCCCGGTTATCGTCACTGTCCTGCTGTCCCACCCACGGTCCACAGTGCCCAGCAGTGGGAGAGGGACAGTTGGGAGGAACCTGCCTTTCGCTGCTCTACTTAGCAAGGAAGCATTTATCAAGTTAATTCTATAAATTGAAAGGGAGAAGATGATTGGTTGCTATGGGCATCGTCTCCTCTTGTACACTTCTCCACTCTTTACACTGCTTAATATGCTCCCCTAGTTCTAGACCTATTATGGGAACATTCTGCTGGAGTTGCATGGAGACCTGAGAGCTAGGCGAATGGAACAACGAAAAAAAGTTCGTCTAGGGTTTTATTTGTAAAACACTTAAGAGCCAGTGCGAGAGATAACGAAGGAAGGCAGGCAGGCTTTAGCCATTATTTGTCCCTACTCTAGCAATTAGAAGTAGAAATAAATCTGGGTACATTCGAGCATGCCTAATTTGGTTATGCTGAGCAGACTACATTTTTAATAGATAAATGCTAGAAATATACTTTGGTTTGTCATCAAGCTAATTAAAAACTATTATTAGATGTAGTAGAACACAGGTTCTCAAACTCGGTCCTCAGGACCCCACACAGTACATGTTTTGCAGGTCTCCTCACAGAATCACAAGTGAAATAATTAGCTCCACCTGTGGACCTTTTAAAATGTGTCAGTGAGTAATTAATACACCTGTGCACTTGCTGGGTTACCTGCAAAACATGCACTGTGTGGGGTCCTGAGGACCGAGTTTGAGAACCACTGTAGTAGAATCCTCCTTTTTGTTTCCATACCGGTTCATCTCAAGCATGGCAAACATTAAACTACAACATACAATAGAAATACATATTCAGCTCTTCGTGCAAGCAGCCACAACAGAATACTTTCTGATGGCTTATAAAAAAGGACATTGAAAAACACGGACCACAAAAATAATTACCATCAAACTTCAGAGCAAATCTGAATCATTTTCCACAAATGTACATGTTCTGACATTTCACAAATCTTCTTTTTCACTACAGTCGAAATGTAAATCAACTATTCCCCACATACACACACACACACACACACACACACACACACACACACACACACACACCTCCAAACATTGATATTTAAACAAATAATTCTCAATAAGGAGCAGATGTACTAAGCCTTGGAGAGTGATAAAGTGGAGAGAGAGAGAGAGAGAGAGAGAGAGAGAGAGAGAGAGAGAGTGTGAGTACCAACCACTCAACTCCCAACTGTCATTTTTCAAGCATAGCCTGTAACATGGCAGATAGGAGCTGATTGACTGGTACTTTATCTCACTCCATTTTATCACTCTTCAAGTTTTAGTACACCTCCCCTTTGGAGAGAGACAACGTGAAGAGAAGTAAAATACCAGCCAATCTGCTCCTAATTGTCATGTAACAGGCTGTGTTTAAAAAAATGACATGAATGAGCTGATTGGTTGATAGTTTATCTCTCTTTATCACTCTCCAAGGCTTAGTACATCTGCTTCTAAGTATTAGAACAAGACCCACGACTGTCCTCTGCACATGATTCTAAGGTTTCACCAAAAATTACCTGGAATATTGCTGCAACTTCAGCTAGGGAGAATAGTGCTATTAGATACATAGCTAGGTAGGTAAAGCAAATAAAAAAAATACAGGTTTCAGACTAATAACAATTCAATAGCATTTAACACTTGCAGAGGCAACAGACAACGATGCATGGAGGAAGATAACCCCATTAAGATAAAGGGATATCCTCATTGGGACCAGTAAATAGCGGAACAATATACAAAGAATGAAAAGGGGTAATGAGTAACGGAAACTGCCCCATTTGTTTAATAGTACAGAAACTACAAAAATGGGGCAGAACCTCTGATCAATATTTTATAATTATACCAATAAGTTTGCTTGACCACTTGTCTAAAGAATTACTTCACGTGAAGAGGTAATGTGACAAGATACTGGAGAGAAATAGAGAAAAAGGTCTCCACCCTGACTTCAACATCTAAGGAACTTTCCACCAAGTCCATCAGATAAAATAGGGCAGATGAGGATACAGCAAAGGAATAGGCTCCCTACCAATCCACTGAGACAGGACTGTTTTTTTTGTCTGCTGCTGCATCCCTAGCTAAAAGCTATGCAGTATTCCCTGAGTGAGGAGGGAGAAAAGAAGGAGGAGGGGGGGGGGGGGGGGGGGGAGGGGTAGAAGTTCCATAGTGCTCATTGAAGGTCTTTTTATTTCTTACTATCATTGCCCTAGCCCTTTTCCTACTCACCTTCATATGTACCACTCTCTAACAAGGCTCCACTTCTCTCTAATTCCATAAACGCGTCCACAGTAATAAAGTTGTAATCCACACCAGGCACCTCCCCTTCTTTAGGCTGCCTTGTGGTGCCTGAAAGGAAGAGAAATAGGATTAGCATATTAGCAGATATTAATTTCAAATTGAATCTGCAGGCTAAACATATTTATGTATAATTATTTATTTAATGAATTCAAACAGTTACTTTCCCCCTAAGCTAACCCCCGCCCTGGAATAATATTGCGAGGTTCCCCTACCCTTACATTATTACTGAACAAAAGTAGATTGTAATAAAGAAAGAGGACCCTGATGAGGAGCAGGAACCGGTTCTCTAGAAACAGGAGTGAGCAGCTGTAAGGCCTACTGCAGCTTATATTTTACAAAGAGTTGGTTAATAATCTTTTTACAAATGTTTGGAACTAGTATCAGTTATCCAACTTTCTAAAATGCATAACTAATTTTAGGGTGACATCATTTGTTTCCGCATGACTATTGGGGGAGGGGAGTTCAATAGGTAGGTCTCTCAATCAGACAAGTACTGTACTCTCCCATTAGTTTCAGAGCTCTTAATAGTCTCAAACATTCCCTTCACTTCTCACTAGTATTATTCATGCTACATGTTACCTGGTTCACATAAATAAGTAAAACTATTTTATATAAATGATTGATACATCTAGTCTTGTAACAGTTTTACTGTTCAAAAAAAATGGCAGCATGCCTAGACAACATCAGACAAAATAAGTCCTCTAAAGACAAAATCAGACCAACTTCAGCTCTTGGCACAGGACAGTGTAATCTTCGAAGAGTCCAAACATTTCCTTGGTAGAGCTCTGAATGTTGCTTCAGAACCACAAATGGGTCTTAAATCAAGTGTATAGTACAATCCGGTTTTCCGCCCGGTTCTGACTACAGTTATATTTTGTGCTTTGAATAAACGTGCACTTTTTTTGCAAATACAGTATGTTGAAAAAAAAATACACAAAGACAAGCTACTGCTTTTACGGTGCAATATTCAGAATAGAGTAAAAAGGTGCATTTACAATTATAACTATATCATAGCCCTGCACCAAATTTTCTAAACATCCTCGACAGACAGTTCAGATGAGGTAAATTGGTGCATTAAACATAAACCTTAATATAGCTATGCCAGCGAATAGCCACATTATATTGCAAAATACTCTGATGCTTTGGTGCTACCTGATTAGAACATTTCCTTAACGCAAAATGTCAGATCAACAAATTGCAGCAAGATAAGACATGCAAAAACACCAAAAGTCAAGATTTTAGAATGTATGCTGATCTATTAATCCACTTATACCCCTTTCAGACAGAAACTGAAATTACCAAGTAAACCAGTTCTACCCGGTAATTTCATGAAAAAAGCGGGTCCTTTTTCTGTGTGAAAGAGTCAACCCTGGTTGAAATTCCCGGGACTTCGACTCTGGAATTTACCAGGGTCGGAGACCTGGAAATTTCGACCTGTGTTGACCCTTTCAAACAGACAAAATACCCATGTTAATCCGCAAATTACCATGTCGAAATTCTCAACCCGGTAATTTGCATGTCTGTGTGAAGTGGAGGGTCAGACACAGCCCGGCAACATGACCCAGCACTGAAATGCCGGGTAATTGCCGGGTTTTCGGTCTAAATGTGGTGTTGGGCTCCAGCCTGGGGCCCAGATTACTCTAAGCATTTGTTTATTTTTGTTTTTTTATATATGTCAGATAGGATTCCAACCAATATATTGCCAAGGTTCCCATGGGGTTTGAATTGCCTCTGCCTAAAGGGGTTTACAGAAGCAAAGCCAGATTAACAATTTATGAGAATGTGTTCAAGATGTACAGTTTGCAGCAGGTGTGGTATGTGTGACTGCCGTTCAGCATACCGGCGCTGGTATCCTGGCCATGAAATGGCGAACGGGAAAAGGGGGGAGGGGGAAAGAGGGGCGAAGGCAACAAGCCCCTTGCAGGCTAGCTGCGCTCACTACACTGCAGGCTCAGTGGCGTTCTATTCCCACTACATGGGTGTTGTGGACAACCATGAGTGGGAATAGTCCCTGCTGGTCGGCATGCCGGCTGTCAGGATTGTGAGGGGGCGGGGTGTAGGTGGAGATATTGTGACCAGCTGTCACATAACTACATCCCTATACAGCTCCCCATTGCAGAAATACTGTAGGTGCGTGGTACTATTGCAATATGTCAGAGTCTGATATCTTCTGCGTCGGCTGCATATTTCCAGGGCACTCTGCAGATGCTGTCAGGGGACCAGTCAGAGTATGATTACCACCAGGAAGGAAGCACCATAAATATGGCACAGTTCTAGGTACACCGGCCCCTTGACTTATGGGTCAGTGAACACATTATAGATATACCACTGCCTTTAGATCTTCAAATAAACTCACAAATCTAAATATATACTGTATACAGAGATAATCAATCTTATCTTATACACTACAACAAGGTGACAGATTTTTGGACTTCAGCATTATGAATTGATCACCATGATGCTATTTCTAAACGAAAAACACAAAAGAAATGCTAGCGATAACTTGACACCAATATTTCAGATATAAAAGGGTTGTTTACTGCTTTGTCCTGTCCAATTGTCAGAATCTGTTGCACTCTGCTTAACTTTATGGCTTGAAGGTGATGTATATTTTACAATGCCTGGCACTACTCCTTCTAAAATGTGGCCAAGTAGCTGTCAATATTAATAAAACATGCTCATGCCTGAAAGAATCTGCTTAAGAACTATGCGTGTAACTCCAGTGTTATAAGGAAAAGGAATATTGCAGCCATCAATCTGGAATGCAAGAGAATATTTAAAAATAAATAAATAAAGTTACTGAATAAAACATCCCCTTGCAGCAAACATCCTCTTACAAAAGAGTAATGGATTAAAACACAGGTTCTCAAACTCGGTCCTCAGGACCCCACACGGTTCATGTTTTGCAGGTCACCTGCAGATTTTTAAAATGTGACAGTTGGTGATACACAGTGCAGCTGCCGGGTGACATGGAAAACGTGAACCGTGTGGGTTCCTGAGGACAGAGTTTGAGAACCACTGGATTAAAATATGCCTGTGCTTATTATTCATACAATAAGCCTGCTTCTTCATAGCTTTCCCAGTATGCAATGGATGTTCTCTCTGCTGCTCCATATGCTGCTAATGATAATCCTACATTGGTTCTGCTTCCAGTAGTTATTGTTAGATCTTACTGCAACCCTGACTGTACAATGCTCTAATGCCTACATTATTCTGTAAGGGCAAAATAAAATAGTGGCATGTATTTTAAAAGGTTTGCAAATTAATATTTTAATATACAACTCTGACTGGTAGAACAAAGTTACAAAGTAGTAATACATTAACAAAAAGCTCAAAAAACATATCTAATAATGCGGTCGTAGGGTGTGCATAGGTAGAGAAGGAGCTGCCCCAAAGTTGCAGACTCAGTGTGAGCAGGACCGAGACATACAGTAACAGCTGCTATCAGTGTGTGCCATAATGGACATCTCCTCGCCCCATTCTACCCATTGCTTGTACACCTGCCTACATTTCACACCAACCCTCCAGGAGGTCAAAGGAGTAAGTGCAGGTGGTGGTGCTGGTGGTGGGAGATGACATGAATTAGCTTCATCATGGTCTTGATGCCCACAGTGCAATTCATCAGGCTGTGATGATGCATCATCACGTAGCAGGGAGTGGGGCGATGATGATATGATTAAATCATCATAGCCCTATACGTTTCTTAAAAGGGGAAAGTGCAATCTGGGAAGATGGCATAATCACAATTCAGAAGTGTCACAGACGTTCCAGGAGAGTAGGGTAGTATGTCATGTGTGTGTACTTATGAGTGTGTTGGTAGGACATTAATTATAGAAGTAGAGTGGAGGCAGAGCAGAAATGACAGAGGAAAAGTGAAATTACATAATTACATAATGCGGGTGCTTGGAAATGAGTAACAGAGGGAGAGACTAATGGAAGCAGATGCAACAAGATAAGGATGACAGGCCTGCCAAAGTGGTGCAGCCAACGTGGTATTTTTAGAGGTAAGGAACAGAGGATGGAAGGGGACTAGTACACTTTCTGGCCATTCACAGCCACTGTATGTTGTATGTATAGGAGACAGTCCTGTGGGGGAGTTCATGGGTGGTAGACAACAAACAATATCTGCGTTTTTACAACAACGATCTTAACTATTTATGCCATTTCTTTGTTCAAAAGAAGGGATGAGGCAACCTAATAATTTTAGAAAGGTGGCTCCAATGACTAAAGCCGATATTCAATTAGCCGCTGTAATTTACCACGGCTAATTGACCTCCCCCTGGTGCTATACAATTAGCTCCGATGCTGGCACTCATCAGGGATTATTTTTTCACCTGCCTGAGGCAGGCAGAAAGAAAATACCAAATAACCATCCTTAATCAGCTCTATTTTTGTGAACACACATAGGTCTGTGAATTTATCCCGGATTCTGGGTGTTTTTGGCGGAAAATGGAAAATTTGTTTGGACGCAAAAATTGGGAAACAATTGAATAGGGAGCAAAAAAAAATGCGCAAAAATTAAAAATCAAAGTCATGAAAACTCCTGTTTTTCCCACCCAAAAAAAATTCAGGCTAATTAAATATCCTCCCAAGTACTGTAGGAAGTACTTTGGCCCTTGTGCTTCAAATGTTCTGGAACAGAGCCTCACTCTGACAGTCATTAATTAAACTTTTAATTGTGTTTCTAGTATTTGTACCCCCCCTTCTTTTCTCTTTGCCTAAATTGAAACTTTTAACTAGACACAACATGCAAATTTTATATCCTCATAATAATGTGTCTGCCTTGAGTTCTGAATAATATATATATATATATATATATATATATACATATATATACACACTCACACAATATATTATATACAGTATATATATATATATATATATATATATACACACACACACACACGCATATTTTATATCGTCACAATAATATGTCTGCCTTGAGTTCTGAATATTATATATATACACACACACACACACACACACACATATATATATATACACACATATATACTAGGCCCATAAGTAGTTAACAATTATTGTTGTATACAATTATATATACAATTATAAGTTTAATAAGGAAGAACACTATAGGACTATTAACATTGAAGGTGTATCCATTGAATATCAATAAAATTAAATAATAACAATATAAAAGAATAAAAATAAAATTAGTTATTATCAGCGAGCACAACAAACATAAAATAAGAATAACACAACATAAATTTTAGTTCACTATTAGTGAGCACTTAATGAGGGATTTATTAAATTATATATTCAACAAATTTCATTATTTAATATTATCACATTTATATGTAATCATTTGTTTACAATAATTTAATAAATTAAATAAATTAGAATATAAAACATTTAAAAAAAAATTCCACTAATGAGGATATTTTAGTTGTGTATTGAATAATTTAATTAATAGTGTTAAGATAATATATTAATATATAGCTATAATGAAATGAAGTTGATATGTATGTGGTGAGGCCATTAAATGTTAATTAAACTACTAACCCCCATAAATTTGTATTTATGACATATTTCAACTGTAGTCCCCGGTTTCAAATTAATGTGGAGTAATCCAGGCTTAATTTCCAAAAATTTATGAATATTATAATGTGGAGTTTAATATCAACATCTTAACTTATTGATAGTAAATAGATTTAATAATACGTAACAAATTGTGAAGAGACAAACATTACATACAGGGAGTGCTCTGAGTAGCACTTATCCTGTATGTAAGATATTGGAGTCAGGTAATTGCATGCAGGAGGCGCTCTAAGTAGCGCTTATCCTGCATGCACAAACGGTTGCTAGGAGACCGTACACGGGAGGCGCTCTAAGTAGCGCTCACCTCACTGCTTAGCAGCGGGACGCACGTGCTGATGTTGCGCTCGTTGCTAGGTAGTGGGGGCGTACGCGCCGACGCTGTGCCCGTGGTGTGAGTGTCCACGGAAGGCGGTTTTCAGCTCCTGGGACACGTGGTGGCTGTAGTTGTGCCAGTAGTTTCCACAGGAATCTGCTAGTAATGTCCTGGGAAATATAACAGCTGCTAGTAATTACTCTGACAGTTGCTGGGCAACAGAACGTGCATGATGGCGTCACCCTCGCCATAAGGAGGCTTGGAACTCATATAGGAAGTATCTCTCTGCCTTTATGATACCAATTAAAACTTCAATTTAATTTTAACGTTATATTATGAGCTTAATCTTACTTGATAACACAGTTATTTTAATCAGGAATCATTAATAAAATTGTTTCACTAAATAAAGGCTCTCTTATTTTTATTTAAAATACATAATAAATGTTTAGAGTAAATACATCAATTAAGTAATTAATAAGCTATGATAGGAAGTGATGCAACAGGCTGAGAAGTATAAATAGGGAGATTGTGAGCCCAGTCCTCATTCCAATATTGGACTACCATGTGTGCAGACCTATAGGACAACTGCTGGTAAGCAAAAATGGCTACTCTTTAATTTTACTTTATTGCAGTCTGGATATAAATAAAATAATAAGTAACATATTGTTCTTATTAGGAAAACAAAAGGGATTTATTTATCCCAAGTCCATAAGTGGATCCTTCCTTATATGCTTTACAGACATTTAGAAAAATTGCGGGTAAGTTATGTTTTATAAATTAAAAATAACACATATATAAAAAAAGATTTTTTCGGTCTTAATGAAATAAGAATAGTGAGAGAATTAATTATTGCTCTGTTCTTGTTAGAAATATTAACCTAATGAGGCAAGATAAACAAACCATATATCTACATTTTTGGAGAAGAATGTAATCCACTAGTAAGTACTGTGGAGTCTTTTATTAGATAAATAAATAAAAAAAAATGAAACCCCAAAGATGTATTTATATATTTATATTATTATGTAGGGTGGCCTATAATAAGGAACCCCACCAAAGGCTGTTACATTTTGAGAATCTTCTTCCTCGAGTTTTTCAACCTATTAAAAAAACCTTTCAGTAAGTATATTAAAATAAATGTGTATAAATAAGTTAATACATAAATGAAATTGAGTCACATTAAGATTTGGTCTTTTTTTTACATAGGCACAATTGGGTCCAATTAATACTCTTTACCTTTTATGAATGATACAGCTATTTCCAAATAAACAGAGAGTTGTTATTTAGAAGTAAGTACTATTATATTGATGGGTCAATTGATTGACCCACTCATTACGGTAAAAATAAGCTAAGCTAATATATAAATAAAATTGGGTCATGTTAAGATTTGGTCTCCCTTTTTTTCAATATAGGCACAATTTGGTCCAATTAAAATTCATTACCTTTTATGAATGATACAGATATTTCAAAATAAACAGAGAGCTGTTTTTTAGAAGTAAGTACCATTATACTGATGGGTCAATTGATGGGCCTACTGATTACGGAGTGATTCAGCAGACAATCATTATTATAATATGATGTGTGTGATGTTAAAAATAAGTAGGATCTAAATAATGTATAAAGAAATGATGTGAGCAGTTCCTTTTATAGCTCATAAAATTATTATCGGTATATACAATATTAGTTTGTTCAAATATGGATAATATGACCATATTGTGATATGCATATTCCTCTCTCTTATCAATGTTCCTTTTTATTTATACATGTTTTATATTTTTTTTATTACACCCTGAAGAACACCCCTGAAGAAGTTGATACAGATGAAACGCGTTGGTGGAAAGCTCTTTTTTATCGTTTTATTTATATTTTTTACATGAATAATGCTGAAACATACAATTGTATCTTCAATGTAAAAGAAATTTCCATTATTGATTTATTTTAAATTTAAATCTTATAATAAAAAGACGTATGTGATTTAAATATGGGTGTTTATATGTGTAAGGTCATCCTCTCTTTATAAATTATCCGTTAAAAATTGTCTAATTATAACAGTTTATAAAATAAGTGCGCTCCACAGAGACACTTTTTCTTCTGTTTCTGCATTTTGATCCTTATCGGCAAAGGATCTGCTCTGTGTTGAAGCTTGCCCTCTTATTTGGAGACATAACAGTATTTAAGCTATTTTAGAAACTAACTGACATAAAACAAATAATAAAAAAAAAAATTCAGTAGTTTACACTAAGAGCGCACTAAGGGATTATACATATATATATATATATATATATATATATATATACACACACACACACACACTTTATTATATATATATATATATATACACATACAATATATATATATATATATATATATATGTATGTATATATACACATACATACACACACATACATACATACATACATATACACACACATCAATATATATGTGCCAACTCACACACATCTACATATATACACACACACTTTTCTTTAAGACGTTACTGGAAGGGATAAAGGGAAAGTTAGCAGTAGACAGTGAATGACAGACAAATAGTGCAAGTCAACAATTTGGAAATTTACATCTGCTGTCATCTATAGAATAAGAAAAAATTGTCCATTGCCTGTCAGGTGCTGATTTGAGCATACAGTACTCAGGAAAATAAAGAAAATTCCACCTTGTGCACAGAAGTAATGGTCAGCCGCGGGTCCCAGTGTGCATATGTTAGATTTTTTTTTATAAATTACAGCAGTAGCTGAGGCCCACAATTCAATTTGCAAAACACTTTATGTAGCGTAAATTATATACATCTGGTATGCCTATTTTAGCTGTTGCATTTAAATTCTGCTGTATGCAGAGCGGCACTGCTGAAGTTTAGATATTCCTACCATTTCTTCTGCCTGATCTCCTGGGAAGTGTGCATGATTAAAATGACATTGTCACACGCCCAGAGGAAATCAGGCCAGTTGTGAACAAAATACAAGACAGACAAACACACTAAATATCTGAAATATGTTAATGGAGGCATATTTGTTCTGAACAATAAATGATAACACTTTTTACATGGCAGACTAAGCATTTATTAAGATTTAAACCAATTATGAAAATTAAAAATATTGGAAATAAGCAAATATATTGTGATTTGGTTAACTCAATGTTGAATAGGCAATTTTAAAATAAGTTACTGCACTTAACCAATAGCTCTCTACCATTCACTGTGGAGCGATACATAGCTCCTTGCAATTCTAGCATTATGAAAAGGGCTTTCAATAAATAACATAGTACCTAAGTTTGATCGTTATTAATAAATATTTCCCTATGTGTCATTTTATACAAGGAGAACAATAGAAACCACTCAAAACTGATACAGTTTATAAAATATGGAGGGAGAAAAATAAGTCATATGGTTATATTGAGAGTGGTAAATGTTGTTTTCAGAGGAATATTGTAATAACATTGGGCCCAATTCATCATCAATCACTGAAGTGCGGAAATCGCTATTTGCTGCATGCGCGAGGACTAAGATTGGCGGCAGAGGGCGGTGATGGGGCATCGTTGCAACAGTGAGGGGGGCGCGGTCTGGACAACGAAGGCTTGTTGATGCGACCCAAAACAATAGTTGTATTTACCTGAAACAGATTGCAATCACAAGGCACAATAAAAATCTGTTGCTTTCAAAATAAAAGAAATAAATCTCTCAAGCAACCCCAAAAATCCACTTTATTTCACCATGGGACACAGAACTATTATATAACTTATAGTGTATATTTATCCAGGTGGACTTGCAATAAAGTGAAAAGAAATTGGTCCGCAATGTATGCACAAATAGGTTATCATTCACTGATGTTCCAGCACAAATAGCACTTTCCTTTCTACACGTACTGTAGGTCACTTCCAGTCTGCAATGTATCTTTCCAGAGCTCATGAATGACTGATCTTACTTTAATTTTACATCATCAGGACTATATGGTCTCTGCCCCTCTCTTTAACTCCTTTTTTATTAATGTAGAAAGTAACAAATACATTTTTCACCAGCTAAGACAATGCATTATCAGTTACTTTCTATGGAAGAAGCACTGTACTTGTAATCAATAAAGCAATTACTGTCAATGTGGAAAGGAAAAGAATGGCATAATGGGACTTTAAATCAAACAATGTGATAATTTACCCTTGAACTAA
Source organism: Pseudophryne corroboree (assembly GCF_028390025.1). Taxonomy (NCBI): domain Eukaryota; kingdom Metazoa; phylum Chordata; class Amphibia; order Anura; family Myobatrachidae; genus Pseudophryne; species Pseudophryne corroboree. Next base: position 421,338,650 of record NC_086449.1, on the reverse strand, counting down.
ATACAAACTTTCAGTGTAGGCCATTTGTATATCTCCAAAGCTCTATCCCTCATCTGGTTCATCTGTATTGTCCATGATTAGGTCCATTGTGGTTTCTGTCACCTACAGTACCTCTCCTTGTTCCAGTTTGAAATCCGTACTTTCACTGTTTATGTTTACATTGAGCCAAATATTTTTTGAATCATACATGCTGACTTTATGCTTCTGACTACTTGGAGAGCGGAGCCAAGCTCTATCATTAGGACCTGCCCCCATCTGAGAAAAATGCCATAAATCATGGATGGGTCTGCGGGGAGGGGTGCAAGGCTAAAATTACACGATTTGCATAATTTTAAGCCCCACCTTTTTCCTGCAGATCTACGATTGCCAGTATTACCTCCCCACCCTGCTCACTACAGTAGGAAGTGGGTGGGATACAGGCGATCCACCCACTCTTACAGGCACTACCAGAAAAATAAAGGCGTCTTCCATACCTTCCAGGAGAGTAGGCAAGTATGTATTGAGTGTTGTGCGTAGCTAAAATGCCTGCAATGTTACTGTTTATGTTGAAACAGATCTATAATGGGATAAAAGCAATTATATATAGACTTACATGCAAGCAGGACTGTCATCAGTGGGGTACTGCCGGTACTGGTGTCCCGGGTCCAGACAGACAGACAGGCCGGGCAGCAGATTGTGGACCAGCAGCCTGCCAAGCATGAAGACAGCACTGCAGTGTTTCAAATTTACCGCTGTCCGCGAGCCAATCAAAGCTCATGGACTGGCAGCCAATCAGGAGGAGCTATTGTGGACGTTTCTGAATGGCTTGCGAACGGCAGATAATCCGCATGCTTGGCAGGATGCTGGTCCACAATCTTTTGCCGGGTCCACCTGTCCAAGATCTGCTCAGCTTGGTGTTCCCGGCGAAAGGAGGAAGGGGGCACAGGGAGGCAGCTGAGGCAGCTACCTCCCACCATCATCCAGACTGCCTGTCTTCCTAGCCAAGGTGAGTGCATCAGTGCCAGCATTCTCTTGCCCTGTGCCCTCCCCACTAAAGTCCAGCCTTCTCTTTATTGTGTCCCTCTCTAAGTCCAGCCTACCTTGCCTTGTGTCCCCCCATTAGGGTCCAGCCTTCCCGTGTCCTCATCCAAGGTTCAGCCTCCCCTACCCTGTGCCCCTCCATTAAGGTCCAGCCAACCATGTTCTGTGCCCCTTATTAAGGTCCAGCCTTTTTATTCCTGTGCTCTCCAACCAAGGTTCCCCCCCCCGCTCACCTTAAGGTCCAACCTTCCCTGCCCTGTACAAACCCCACATGTCTCTCATCCCTGTGCCCCCAATAGGTCCAGACCTCACATTTCTACATCCCCCTTTGGTACTGTCTTCTCTGTCCTATTGCCCTCCAGTTTCAGTCCTCCCATATCCAGACATCAATGGTCTCTGATCTATTGCGACTGCCACCCACCTTTCTCCTGTGCCCTTCATAAACCACTTTTTCTCTTGCCCTGCCCCTCATTCTGCCTCATCACTATATAATTATTATGGATTCCCCACTCCCACAGCCCAACTTTAAAAAATAAAAATGTAAAAAATAAAACAAACTTGGTTTATGAATCAAGTGATGTCCCATGCCTGCTGTAGCTCCACCCATCTTTTTATGGTGGGGGGACCCTGTCTACAGAATTTAGTCAGGCCCCAGAATTTCAGATGGCAGCTCTACATACATGGCAACAGTTAAAGATACAGATGTAAGCAGTGTCGGACTGGGGCGTGAAGGGCCCACCGGGAAAATGGAGTTGTAGGGGCACATGATTGGGGGTGTGGGTAATCTACACAGAAGGTGTGAGCAGGCACCACAAAGACTTGGCTAACCATTACAGAGCGCATGGTCTAGGCCTTTAGATAAATATATCGTAAATACTGCTAGTGCATGCATGATAATGTACCAGATTAATAACAGCAGAGTACTGTAGAAAATACACCATAGTCTTGTGCAGTATAAGGCAACATACGTATAAAGTATAATTAAAGTGCACAGGAGATGGTGGGCCCGCATACAGTGGGGCCCACTGGGGGTTTCCCCTGTAGCCCTGTGGACCAGTCCGACCCTGGATGTAACCAAAAGGCCATAATGAGGAAACAGACACGAGCAACTTTAGAACCAGGTGTCTACCTATAATGAGGCAAACTGAGACCGTCATCTCTGGCAGAAAATCAGTGAATCAATTTGAAAGAATATGGCAGCAAAAGTAATACTACAAATGACAACTATCAGGCTGATGCGGGTTGCATGTTCGTTTTGCGCGTGTTCAAATAACATGCTACAATATGCAGACGAGTGCATGCATGTAAAAGCTGCAGCCGTTGCATCGTATGACTTTCATATACAGACTCCTTTTCACACAGATGTACAAATGTCGCGCAACACATTGATCTAGCAAATCTAGTGTAGCAAAGTAGTTTTGTCGCTTCCAGTTGCTTTCGAGTGAAAAAGAGGATCGCTGAGATGCCGGGATTTAGCACACAGAGAGGGGCTGTTCAGAGTAACTGAAGCCACAGTGTACGAGGACACATCAGTAACTCAAAACAAACATGTCTGGACCATAGTTCTAGACAAAGAGCAATCTTACAAAGAATGCCTCAATGTAATTAAGTGAAACATACAGTAGGGCCCCAATTAAGAATGAGACATGACCCTTTTAGCGCTCACTAAAGGGGTTATGGCCTCCTTTCAGTATTCAGCAAACAGCTGTGAATTAAGATTACCACTGTTTGTCACTGAATCCACATTGGCGTTAATGAGGACCCAGCACAGCCTTTCTGGTGAACCCTTCCAGGCATTGCAGAGCCCTGACAAGTAAAAGTGCCATGTGCATGCATGGACTGGCTGTCACTACTGTATGTGTTTGACATACTGTAGAAGCCTGTCACTGGCAGCAAAAGGCTGCCAACTGCAGTGTGGAGGATGCCGCTGAAGAGGGGAAACTCACTGGACCTCGCCGGGGAGGTGAGTATTGTTACATACCAAGGGCATATTCACTAGTATCCAGAGCCGGATTATAGCAGGGGCGGTCGTCCCAGGGCCCCCACACACTGTCCCCCAGAATTGACCACTTGCACTACAAATGTGAAGCCCAGGTAAGTAATACCCCGCCATAGCAGTCTCACTCTCTGCCTCCAGAACCCCGGTGCCACATCTTAGAGTTCCCCAGAAGACATGGAACCTCCGTTACTGAGTCTTCCCGGAGCAAAGTGAGGCTGCCAAAGCAGGGTATACTTACCTAGACACAAACACACTCAGGCACCACCAGCGGGAGTCCAGATGTGTGGTACCCTACCTCAGCAGCCGCCAGGCCACACACTGCCCAAACCTCCTCCGTTCTCTACAGTGCATGCACCCTCATGCTGTGCTCCATTCCATCACTCACATAGCAGGAGAAGTGGACAGCGCAGCTCCACTCTCTAACAATCACCTCAGGACTCCAACAGCCAGTAAGTGAGATGGAGCAGGTGGGGGAAGCAAAGGGAAGGGGGGGGGGGATTTTAACCCATGCAACAATCCTGTTTTGCATAAAAATTGATAGGGGGCCCATACAAGTTTGTTGCCCAGGGGCCCTCACAGACCTTTATCCGGCCCTGTTCGTATCACTGCAGTACTAAACCAGATATGGTGCAGGTACTAAGACATGTTCTCAAATCGTGCCCAAAATACAGTATGTTAGTTTATTCTAGGATTCTATGCCAATTAAGATTCATTATTTTTAAAATTGGTTTCTCTATCTAGAACATTCATGAGAGAACACTGAATGATTTATAAAAGGAGAACTACATTTCCCGGCATTGCGTTTTAATCCTGCAGATAGATGCAAAGACCCTG
>NC_086449.1:421249797-421329797 GCF_028390025.1 Pseudophryne corroboree | reverse complement strand
CAGTGATTATATAAACTGATATTTTGACTATTCAGATAAGCTGATATTTTTATGTAATATTGTGAGCATATTTTATGTTGTGTGATGGAATGGGGTAATTAGCCCCGGAAGTGCACTGTATTTGGATCTCAGAAGCAGCAGGCACTGAGTAGGCGGTGAGACAGGCTCCCAGCATTCAGACCCATCCCCATGTGTACCTCCCTAGCCATTCACCTCGCTGCATGTCACTGATGCTGACCTCTACACCCACCCACTGCTCCCAGGTCCCAACAACTTCTAAATGGTACGGACATTATTCTCTGCCTCACTTTAATTTCTCCTCTCTCCCATCCCCTCACTGTCTTGCTTCGCAGCAGCTGTCTCATTCTGCATTTTGACCTACACTGCAGCTCTTTATGCAGCAGCTGCTATTACCACACTCTCCATCTCTGACCAACCAACCCATACCGACTCTGGCTTTCCAAACAGACATGCCATTTGCAAAAATAAGATCTCCCCACACTTGAATGTTAAAGGTGGAAATCCCACCCCAACACTGACAAGTTTATCTTATTCTTTCTTGCCAAGCAATTTTACTTCATATAAGCACTGGAAACACACTCCATTAACCTCTTCATCACTCTCAACTCCTGCCCTTGCTCATCCCTGCCACCCACGCCTTTCTTTCTTTAGTGCACATGACTTTTTCATATATTTTTTTTTAGAAATAAAACTAACACACCAGGATAAATTCCAATCCAACGATTCCCTCCCCTTAACTTCTCTCCTTCAGCAGCCCAATTTATCTGATTACTGTTTCCTTAAAAATCACTCTGCTCCCCCAACCCTGGCTGTAATTGTGCTATTTCTACCCTGCCCTCGTTATTGGTAGGGTCCCCCTCTGAGTACACAGAGCCATTTGAGCTAGCATTAGAGACTGACCTGGGGAGGAATCTGGATGATGAAAAGTAGTCAGATATCAGACAACTGGTTTCTAAACAAACCATTAATACCAATCAAATGCTATAAAATACCAAGGAAAACACTATTAAAAACAAAACAAAACATTATACCCGATGGTATATGGTCCCTGACAAACCTCACTCTATCTACTCATTAACTTCAGACCTTTGTGGGCGTCAGTGTAGACAAAAGGACTGACCATTGATATCTAATTATTGGGATGTTTTGTCATTGATAGGCAGTATTCTTTAGCCATGTACCTAATAAAGATCCATTACATGTCTTGTCATGTAAACCATGTCTTGATACTTCTAAAACATATAACAAACTATGTGGTCATGTGTTTATTAATGCTAAACTCTTGATTGCCTCTATTTGGAAGCAATCTACTGTGCTTTATATTCCCGTGCTAATCCATAGACTTTGGTAAACAGCTTTCATTATATTACTGCTTTTCTCCATGACAAAATGTAAAAATTGCATGTAGTATGGACCCCTAGGTAATCTTTTCATATAACCCTTCCAGTCCTGGTTTGACCCTTATTCTAGAATATAAGAACTCACTGTTACACTAAACCAAATTATATTTTTAGTGTCTTTTTGACTCTCCTGGTGTCCTCCCCCCCCCTTTCTTGTTTTTCCTTTCCCGCCTAACTAAGTTTATATTCAGTGTTGGATTTGCCAGAGATTTTGATACATTATCTTTGTTGTATGTACATTTACTTGTCTGTCATCTACCTTTATAAATGAAGATAAAAAGTAAAATTAAAAAAAACACTAGTCTGCTCCCCACCAACTGTACTCCGGCATTGATATGATTCAGACTTCCCATTTGCTAACTCATACCCCAGAAGAGGGTATACTATCCCCATTCTCCTGGACAGACCAAGCACATGTGTATATATAATCCTAGTAATTTACCGCTACTCACATTACTCTCATTTATGGAGTGTAGACGACTCCGTATTACTACGATCATCAACTTTCTCAGAGATCAAAAAAAATGCTATCTGATATTTTAATGAAAATGCTTCTCCAGACATTCTCCAAGGTGGGAGGCACACAAGGCCACTATCAGGGGCTTTCTTATTAGTGTACAGCAACTGAAAACAGTTAGCAGCCCAGCTAATCACTTCAATAAAATCCAGAATAGCTGCCCTTTTAGAGCAACAAAAAACACAAAACAAATCCATCCTTAAGTTGAAGCCCTCAAGGGCCAATAAAATACTCTCCTCTTCTGAAAAGTCGCCATTACACCTAAGGAACTGCAACAAAAACTTCCATGAAGTGATTGGGTGTCTGTTTTTTCCTGTCTATTAGATAGACATAATGTCCTAGACACTCCATCACAAAAGGATTAATATTCACTTTATACTCTGACGTGATTGCTGCTCCCACATACCCTCGTCATCCACATGAGTTGACGAGAAAAGTTCAGCAAACCTGGGTGATTTGCTGAAGAGCAAGGAATAATGAAGGGCTGTGCGTCATATAGCACTTTCTCCACATTTGGGGGAACGGCCCTAAACTCTCAAACCTCTGGCGTGATATTACTTGATTTAGTTTCTACTAATCTTCAAATCCCTGTTCCCTCAAAACTCCAAATATTTTCTTCTACCCCTTGGATTTCCATCAGCTATCCAACAGCAAAACAAATGAAGGCAATATATTGTCTCCACCACCACATGCCAATTAGCAACTGGTTGAGAAAACAAAACAACTCCCTATTAATCAATTCAGCAGATAAACAACAAAATATGGTATGTTCACCATATGGAATATACAGTGTGTCCATTATAATCAGTAATGCTATTATTTTAATTTTAAAAAAATGGAACCCATGGATTTTATTACACAATTCCCATTCCCTATTTGAGTTTTAACTAGAAATATTAGTTATTTGGTGCTTTCTACTTTCTTTCCCCTTTTACTCCTACTACTAAACATTTCTGAAACTCTCTTACTTAATGAATTAAGTTGATCAAAGCCATCACTTGTGATAGCTGTGACATCAATATTTTCCAACATTTATGATTTCACAATGATGGCACTTCCCTGATCCACACAGATCACATGCCGTACCAATGTGCTGGTCATGCCCCCGTTCTGTCCAACAGAACCCCAAATTAATAAGCCAAGCTCCTTTTTGGCACGACTTTGTTTTCTTACCAACTGCTGAGTTCCTATAAAGAGTATTGTCAGGTTTTTTAAGCTACAGTACTTTAATGTTTGCAATACATATATGGAAATGGCATTGAATTTAATGTTTAAAAGTATAAACTATTGTAGAAAGATGATAAATCCTCCTCCCAAGAAATATGATGTCAAAATGTTATTATAAAAAATGAAATCATTTCAACTGAAATAGATTTTATGCTCCCTACAGATACAATTCCATTATAAAACACATCTAAGCAAACATAATGCAAAATTAACTTACTCTATTCTATTTGGTTTATGCATTGATGAGCACATATTAAAGAAGAGTAGAAAAATAAAATGCAAGTTCCAGGACAATATGACGCATGCTACAGGAGAACAGGTTTTTAAGATATATTTTGAAGACAGAGGTGCACATTTTATTATCTTCACCTTTTTCGTATATAGCACCCCCAAGTGTACATAGTGGACTAGGGAGAGTGGGGATATAAATGGACACTTGAAACAATCAGTCAATTGGAAAGGGGAGTGTGTTTTTGGATGTGGAAGTGATGAAAATGGGGTTGGGCCACAAGGCCAAGCCCCCTTTTCTGCCAGAGACGCCCGTTGGGTTGGCTGTTTAGCACACTGGGTGTCCCTGACCCTAGTGACAACCCTGCATTACATCAAGTCTGCCACGCTGCCTGAAACACGGGATGCAATAGGTGTGGTTACCATTGATGGTGATATGGCAAGTGGCCAACAATGGTTGCAAACTAGGACATGGATGATCATTGATGAACTGACAATCGGATGGTCATCCCTGTTCTTTGACTGACTGGCCAATGGGCCAATCAGAACCTAGAGGCAGGGTTATGATCCGTGTTCCAGCACCTTGTAAAAAATAACAAAAACATTTGGTTATGCTGTGCCATCGATGGAGGGAAACCATCTGGTTTTCCCCCATCAATGTCAAAAGCATTCGACATCAGCCATAAACCATTGAGCATTATGAATCATCAATGGTCGATGGCCATCCCTGCCCAGAACACATACTGCATTAAATGTGCAGGGACCAGCATAGGCGCCAATTAGGCATATATATTCAGCTGTGGGAGCAGTTACTTACCCTGCACCTCCTCTAGCTCCCCAACTTCAAGACCAATTTGGAAGACAGAATAGAGCCTTCAAATCAGGAGTGTCCATCCAACGTGATCTGGGGCAGTTTGGAGTTATGTTTCAGTAGTCATGATTGGTACAGCCTTCACAGGCAGGTGAGAATGTTTGGTGGTATCTCAGGCTCACTGCTGCTGCACACACCTGCCACTGGTACAGTATGAGAAATCAATGGATGTTTGGAGTGGAGTACTAGCCAGCCTATTGCTCTTCACACACCCTATCCTGAAATGTTAGATAGTATGTAATATTACAGTTAACTACTTACATGTTTATGTATCATTTTAACGGGATCAGTACGAGATCCCAGCGATCGGGATCCCGGCGGTCAGTAGACCGACGCTGGGAGCCCGATAGCTGGAAGCCCGACAGCTGGAATCCCGGTGGCGAGCACAGCGTGTCCCCTCACAGGCTCGCCATGCTTCGGGCCCGGTGGCGACCTTCGGTCACCACAGGGTTCTATTCCCCTCTGGGTGGTGACGTGGCCCACCACCCAACAGGGGTAACCAGCCGGCGGTTGGGTCTCAGACCGTCGGTATTTCAGCTGGTGTTGGGATTCCGGCGTTGGTATCCCGACCGCCGGTATCACGACAGGCAAATCACTACATCCTATTTCAGACAAAACTAGCATAATTTTAAAGTTCAATTTGCATGTGCAAAGGGACTTATAGAAAATACTACAGTATAAACAACTACACATTTTTTGTTACATTCATTCAGTAAGACAGCAAATGAACAGATGGGATTTTAATTAGTCTACACATGGATAACTTAAGTTATGGTCATAATAAGAGATTTCAAGATAAAAAAAGGTTTCTCATCACCTGACACCACTCAGTTTGATGCCATCATGGGACAACCGGATTTGTTACCTAAACTAGCAAGAAAACAAAACATCAGCCCCACACCCTTTGGATTAAAATGCATGTCTGTGAGCCGTAAATAGATAATAGATTTTATTGGTCACTATCACTGCCCAGATGTTGCCCTGCCTCTTACCCCCCTCTTCATGACTTGGTTAGATTCCTGGTGATTGCTTCTATGATACTATTTGCTTAATGGAGTACTACTGATTTATATGCTGTATTTTGACCTTTCCAGATCTATGTTTCTTTGTAACATTTAGATTTTTACAGATTTGCCTCATCTAATACTATACCCGAGATATACGTCTTGCTGTTTACGGTGTACTAAGACCCTGGATAAAAAGAAGACTCTTTTCTGGGGGCACTCTTCAACTTATATAAAAGGTCAAATGTGCTTAAATATTTGTTTCAAATATAACCTTTAATTAGCATATGTTAAAAAATAATTATTTACTGGCAAGATAATGGCAGTTTCATGTGTCAAGACTCTATTCCGCCACTCAGGAATAGAAACGTTCCCTGCAGCTATTTCTTGAATAATACTGAAGATGAGATGCAGGTAAAACGCTGGGGGATACCATTCTGTTTGCTCATCATATCCTGCTTCCAGCCCTTTCAAACATACAGCAATAACCTGAGTTTTTGCCAGTGAACGTGCATCGACCTGGGTTTTTGCTGTGTGTTTACAGAAACCCACGGGTCGACAACCCTGCTCTGTACCAGGGTTTTTCCCGGGTAAAACCCAGGTCACCTCTAGTGTGAATGCATAAAAAGTGTCCCCTTTATATATACTCCAAATTCCAGGACAGTGTGAACGCTTCTGACCCAGGAATTTCCGGGGTTTTTGGTGTCGTGTGAATGGGGAATCAGACTGAGACCTGGGAAGTTCCCGGGTTGATAGACCTGGGTAGTACCCATGTTTTTTCCGAGCCTTATGTCTGAAAGATGTTGCTAGTCACCAGTTGGTAGAAAGTATGGCTGTTACTGAAAGGCAAAATGTATAATCAGCCATTCACGTATATAAATGTCTAACATCTCAATTAGGGCCAGACAGCTTTTCTTGAGAAGATGTTAGTCCTCACCCAACCATTACTTGAGGGAGTACTTCTATTCTACTTGTGCGTAATCTCAAATAGAGATTTTATGTCCAGAACTATACCTCCAATAAATTAGCTATAGTATGTTTTTGGAGAAACTCACCCATAGGATGAGGCAGATCCTGTATGAACACCAGCTGGTCAACAACTAATGGCAAGAGCCCAAGCCCAGATGGTTTTACAATTGCCTATTATACAGCTTTTTGAGATTTGTCACCCCTTTTCTAGTTTAGGTGTTTAATGAGGTCTTGGACCTCTCTCCAAAGACAAGTCTTAGCCGATTATATCCCGGTTATTCCTAAGGAGGAAAGAAGCCAAGCTCAGTGCTCAAGCTACAGGCGATCTCCATTTTTAGTGTTATCCCTGAAGTTTTTTGCAAAACTTACGGCTCCCACCCTAAATTTCTTTTACCAGTCATTATACTATCTGATCTGGTTGGATTTGTTCTGAGCTATTAGGCATGGGACAATACCACAAAGGTCTTTGTTGAGAGGAGCATAGTCAGAGTAAGCAATATGGATCAAATCAGATATCAAAAAGGGATTTCATAGAAGTGATTGGGACTTTCTGATGTGTCTGCTTAGCAATCTGGGCCTGGGTCAAGTTGGGTGCATGAAGATCCATGCTCTTTACACTACTCCCTCAGGCTAAATTTGTATCAATAGGGACCTCTATGACCCAGTCCTTATTTCCAATGGCACTCGCCAGGGCTGTCCTTTCTAACCCTTAGGGGCTGATTCAGAGTCCATTATGCTGTGACTGCTTTAGCCTCTATTGCTGTTATCACATCTTTGACTTTATGCTAATGTGTAAGCCCTTGAATGGTGAACAAGCATACATCTGCATGTACAAGGACGGTATCCGTTCAGATGGTCGACCATGTTATGGTCGACAGTCATCAGGTCAACCACTATTGGTCGACACTGACATGGTCGACATGGACACATGGTCGACACATGAAAAAGTCGACATGAGTTTTTTAAATTTTTTTCTTTTGTGGAACTTTTCCATACTTTACGATCCACGTGGACTACGATTGGGAACAGTAATCTGTAGCGGAACGAGGCACCTTGCCCGAAGCATGGCGAGTGAAGCGAGCCATTTGAGGGGACGCGGTGCACTAATTGGGGTTCCCCGTCACTTTACGCAAAAAACGACACAAAAAAAGTAAAAAAACTCATGTTGACCTTTTCATGTGTCGACCTTTCATGTGTCGACCATTTCCATGTGTCGACCATGTGTCCATGTCAATGTCTACAAACGGTGGTCAACCTAATGACTGTCGACCATAATATGGTCGACCATTCATACCGGAACCTACAAGGACTGAGATGCCCACTTTGTGCATCTTTAGATACAACAATCTGGTGTGGTGCATCTTTAGACGCAAACAATCTTTGCATTACCAAAACTTGCACCAGCCCCATGCTCAGGGGCGAATTAAGAGAGAAGGGGTCCCGTATGCAGGCTCCTTGTGGTCCCTCATCTCCATCAGCAGCCGTAGTGCTGTAAACTCTGCTTTGTGCCAGAGTCTACTGCGCATGGACTAATCACAGAGAAAATTAATTTCCCCGGTGATTTATGTCACCAGCGCTAGCTGGAGTGGGACTAAGGAAGAAGATGTATAATTACAGTATATGGGTCCGGGGTGTCGAGTGTGGACCCCCTGGACTCAGAGCCCTGTATACACTGCACACTCTGCATATAAATATATGCATATAAATATAAAGAAAAACCTTTAAAATCACAAGATTCTTTATATGCATGGCTATTTGGCAGGTGGTCAGCACTTTTTAACAGACTATAATGTGATCATTCTAATGAGAATACTTGACTAAAGCAAGATCAGAAATTGTAAGCAATAGGTAAAGACTGAAGCAGGTTCTCTACCAGCTGTGACGCAGGACCTCCCCGACACTGTGGTACCATCTGTGCCCATCTGCTCCTCGCCCCCACCTTGATGGGGTCACCACTTAAATTTCCTTCACTGCTGCCTTTGTCACCTTTATTAGAAACCCAGCCTTCCCTACTGGAATCTATAGGTATTTGTTTGATTTGCCGTGCTAAAGTGGGATTACGTGCACCAAGCAGCTGGTGGAATGTCTGATGATGGAAAGCAATTTAAGATATTATTCTCCATGGGGACCTACCGTCATGTCATAGGTTTTGGTTTTTAAACCTTTGCACAAGTCATAAACTCAGTAGTAGAATAGTTGCTATGGCATATTCTAGTACCTCAAACTGTATTTTCAGGTTGGACCACTCCAGTATAGGTCTATATTGTCATGTCCTCAGAATCAGGACAATAGTCCAATCTGGTTTAACTGGCTAGATTTGAAAGACTGTCAGGGTTTGTGAGGAGTTTGATATACAGGGTCTTAGTATCCATCTTTTGTTATTTGCCCTGTTGGGTCTGGTTGGAGACTTTAAGGAAAGACCCTCTGTTGCCTGCTGGAGCTGTCTGATGTTCCAGTAGGTTTGCCTCTCCCCTTATTCCTCATCCATTTTTTTTCTCTCTCTTGCTGTCTGTCTTCCAATATCAATGCTTGTGAAAATTGTTTCACTTACCTTACTTGATTGTTGTATTGTGTTTTTGCCTGTTCACTGAGTTATTATATACGATCTGTACAAGGTTTTGTTTAAACTGTGTCATTAGTTCTTAAATAAAGTATGCATTAACAACAACAAAAAACACAACACAGCATACACACTTCCATAACACAAGCCTCTATCCACAACATCAGCATCAAGATATCGCTTCTCCAGGATTATTGCCTTACTGCAAAGAAGTCCACTTTAGCTTAACCATCTTAACCACTAAATACACATTTTTCCCCAATACTGTATAATCAGGTTATACCTAACTTACAAATTCTGACTTTAACCATTTATATACAATAACAAACTTATACTTCGCAAAAATTCATAAAAAGAATTACTGTACTTGTATGAATTGCTTGTTGCACCTGCAGTGTGAAGTTGCATTATGTTTATTTATCCCCAGGGATCTCCTATCTCATTTTCACCTCCTCATGAGGAAATGTGGTATTTAATTATCACATACTGTGGCACAATGACCAAACAACTATTGAACTGAAATTGGAATAAATGTGAACAGATATCATCTCACAATAATCTAGCCTTCTAGAAATAATTAACAGACCCTACATTACATTAACTGTTTGTTTCTGAGATTTCTTCATTATTGAAGAGAGAGAGAGAGAGAGAGAGAGAGAGAGAGAGAGAGAGAGAGAGAGAGAGAGAGAGAGAGGAACGCTGGATCATAAACTAAATAGTTTGTAAAAATCAAGTCATTATTTCTTTATTAGGTTTTAAATTTCATAGTGTAAATTGGAATCCTATACATTCTGAAATCATGGAGACACCTTAGAGATGTATTTGTATCAAGGTTACATTACAAATGAAGCTGTAGTGTTAAGTACACACATTACAGGTTAATTTTTTTGTTGGGAGCCAATTAACCTACCAGTATATTTTTGGATTGTGAGAGGAAACTGGAGCACTTGGAGCAAACCCACACAAGCAGAGGGAGAATATACAAACTCTACACAGTTAGGGCCGTGGTGGGACTTGAACACATGACCTCAGTGCTGTGAGGCAGTAATGCTAAAATTACACCGCCAGTTATTCAATGGATACCCACCATTTTCATCATGGATAATGTGATAATTGAAACACTCACATAAATACCAGCATCAATCAACTTTACACTTGGGATCAGCATTGTTGCGATGATCGGCGATGGCCCGCGATCACTGTTAGTACATCCCGCCCTTATTGTCTGATCTGACTGGTTGGAACGAAAATCTGGTAATGGATGGGAGCAAGTGACAACTGACCATTTGCTCCAAAATGCCGGAAAACTGACAAAAACATTCAGTCAGACAAATTGGTTAAATCCAAACTTGGAACCTATTACATACTGTATGCCCCGTCTTGAGAAATATCTGAATACACAAACTGTACACATCTACAGTAGGTCAGAAATGTTTGCAACATAATTTTGTTAGGGACACAAAAGAAGTTACATTTAAATATCCAATCTTGAAAATGCAATAGGGATCAAATATCCATTGTTACATAAATAAACTAATAAATTGAAGTGAAGACATAATTTTCACACGTCATCTGAATTATAAAATAGTACCACAATTATTTAAATAACGTGGTGAGCTTTTTATTATGCGATACTGGCATTGCAGTCCAACTTTTTTGTTGTACAGTAGTTCATACTCCAAAAATGGGACTTAATTTTCCATGTTACAAGAAATGGCAAAATAATATGACATGCTGTTTTGGACTAATGACCAAATATAAATGTTCTATACATTAAACTTTTCCTTGTACATTGCTTTGCAGTTTTATTTTCATTGCATAATATTTGAGCCTGAATTATCACATATCTCCTATATAATAGCCCAGCTCTGTGACTTTGTGCCTGTGTGTATAACGCATCTCTCATTGGGTTAGTGGCAGGTCTATCACACCCAGTCCACAGCTGATTGGGCGAGAAACGCCCTCCCACACAGGTTACATCCAATGGAAGGCTCTGCTTTTTGCCTGCTGTGTTTTCACAGAGCAGGATTACCAATGGGACTGATGGAGCTGTAGCTCCAGCCCCACACTCCAAAATAGTCCCACTGCATCTGCAGCAACATACTCTCCAACAATTTACACATAAACATTGATGCAAATTCGAAAAGGGGGCGTGGCTACGGGTACAGTCACGTGTCCATGCCCCTATTCCTATACTTTCAATGGAAGCTTGGAGAGTCAATAATCGGTACAGACCATAACAAAAAGGGACTGTACCTGACAAAAAGGTACAGCTGGAGGGTATGCCACTGCATCTGCAGCAAGTCTCTGCACTGCAGATAGGGGAAAAATCCTTTTACTGCAGCGTCCTATATCCTGCTGCCAGTCCGTCTGCCCCCTCCAGCATCAACAATCCTCACTCCCTAGCCGCAGCGCAGGTGGAACAAAAGCTGCTGCGGCCACCGGCATAGATGTGTATGAAAGCGGCGCAGCAGAAGGCTTTCATAGCCCTCCCTGCGTCGCATACTCTCTGAGCCCCAAAGCCTCCTCTGCGTGTGATGTCACAGAAGTGCCTCCCTGCCACAGCCGCGCCCAGATCCCTAGAGGCCCTGACTCCGCAACACAGCACCTGGGCTGCCGGCCTAGAAGCCTCGAGATGGCTAATGTAACGGATAGAGTGGGTGATATCGCGGAGGGGAATGTATGGACGCTGAATCAATGTAAAAGGTGACAGTGCTGTGCAGTGCAGTGGATGTGCAGTCTGGGCCGGTGCTAGAGTGTTCGGCGCCCCCCTGCAAACTATAAATTGGCAACCTCGCATACTTTACAAAGGCACAGCGCACATAATACCCCCTGTAGTAGAGACAGTTACACATGTAACGCCCCCTGTACCAGAGATGCTTACACATGTAACGCCCCCCTGTACCAGTGACCATACACAAGTAACACCTCCTGTAGCAGTGACGCTTACACACGTAATGCCCCCCTGTAGCAGTGACGCTTACACACGTAACGCCCCCTGTAGCAGTGACGCTTACACACGTCATGCCCCCCTGTAGCAGTGACGCTTACACATGTAACGCCCCCTGTAGCAGTGACGCTTACACACGTAACGCCCTCTGTACCAGTGCCGCTTAGACACGTAACGCCCTCTGTACCAGTGACGCTTAGACACGTAATGCCCCTGTATCTGTGCCGCTTAGACACGTAACGCCCCCTGTACCAGTGCCGCTAACACATGTAACGTCCCCCTGTACCAGTGACGCTTACACAAGTAACACCCCCTCTAGCAGTGACGCTTACACAAGTAACGCCCCCCCTGTACCAGTGACGCTTACAGACATAACGCCCCCCTGTAGCAGTGACGCTTACACACGTAACGCCCTCTCTACCAATGCCGCTTAGACACGTAATGCCCTCTGTACCAGTGATGCTTAGACACGTAACGCCCCTGTATCTGTGCCGCTTAGACATGTAAGACCCCCTGTACCAGTGCCGGTTAGACACGTAATGTCCCCTGTACCAGTGATGCGTACACACGTAATGCCCCCTAAACTACAGCTCCCAGCAGCCCTTAGCGCCGAAGCATTCCGGCCCTTTGGGCTGCTGGGAGCTGTAGTTTATTGAGTGCATCTTTTTCCCTGTAATGCGGCGCGTTGTGACACCGGCGCTAACAATAGTGACTGGCTGCTGTGTGAGTCTCCAGGAGAGCCACTGCCAAAGGGAGGATAGCAGCCTAGCTGCTGACAGGAGGAGAAGCAGGATAAGCATTACCCGCCCCTCCCCCACTCACAGTACCTCCGGGCCCCATTTGCGGCACCCCCACACACACCCTCTAGCACCCGCAGTAGCTCCGGACCCCCTCCCCCACCAACCCCGCACCCACCCCTCCCCCGCACCACCGCATTCACCCCTCCCTCACCCGGGGCACCCCCGCAACTGCTCCTCCCCCACCCACGGTGGCTCCAGACCCCCACCTGCGGCACCACCGCACCAGCCCCTCCCCCACCTGCAGAACCACCGCAACAGCCCCTCCCGCGGCACCCCGGATCCCATCCGTGTCTTCCCCGCACCCGCCACTCCCCCAACCAAAGCACCTACTAGGCGAGTCATCAGGCCCTGTGTGCGCTGTTCACAATGTTGCAAGGGGCTTCGACCCCTTAACCATTGCACGCCCTTTGTCCATGCAATATGTAACCACTTACACAATTATGATTGGAGGTAATACTCCATATAATAAAAATATTGCACGCCACAAGGGTGTGCAAGGGTTAAGGGGGCGTAGCCCCTTACGACGGTGTGAAGAGCGCCCGTAGGGCGCGATGAATCACCTAGTTTCATATATTCCCCTAACAATGAGAAAACAAAAAACTGAAATAAGTCATTAAATGGACATTTTGATGTTACTGTGGCAGCATGCGAAAATATATTGGCATTTTACAAAATTTAACGAATTTGAAATAGAGAAGAACATTTTTATTATGTGACCTGCACATATGAGGTACACAAACGTTACTCTTATTATATTTACCGGACACGTAAATGAGAGTACCATATATAAAATGATGCTTCTAATAAAATCAGTATTTGAAGTATTTATAACATTATCAAATACAAAAATTGCTGATCATCAGATAAAAATATATAAAAGCTTTACAGAGCTCAGCTGTGTCTTAATTAAATCAACACAAGTGATTCTCTAACCATCTTTGGCCTTTCAGAATAGCTTTAAATGAGTACTAATGTGAAGGAATGCAAATTGCAATTTATTTTTTTCAAAACATGTGATTTACTGTAATAAAGTTAACGGCAATGTTTAATTATATGAATTACGACGACGGTATGTTTACAGAGATTTAGTCATGGCTATCTTGTAAAATACACTAGACTTGAATTGCAATGGTCTTAAGGTAGAATGACAGCTTAACATCAGTGGGGAATCTGGTTACACCTTAACTAAAATATTATATATATATATATATATATATATATATATATATATATATATATATATATATATATATAAAAAAAAAATGTGCGGTTGGCACTTTTCGTGTTTTTGTGTTTAGGTTCTAATTCCACTTTCGTGTTTTGGTTTTGGCTTGGTTTTGCCAAAGCCACCCTTTTGTGTGTTTTGGATCTGGATGATTTTTGAAAAAAAACATAAAAACAGCTAAAATCACAGAATTTGGGGATAATTTTGCTCCTACGGTATTATTAACCTCAATAACATTCATTTCCACTCATTTCCGGTGTATTCTGAACACCTCACAATATTGTTTTTAGGCCTAAAAGTTGCACCGAGGTGGCTGTGTGACTAAGCTAAGCGACACAATTATGCGGCACAAACACCTGGCCCATCTAGGAGTGGCAAGCAGTTGCAGACAAAATGACACTATCCAAAAACTAGTCCCCAAACAGCACATGATGCAAAGAAGAGAAAGAGGTGCAATTAGGTAACTGGATGGACAAGCTAAGCAACAAATGTGTGTGGCACAAACACCTGGCCCATTTAGGAGTGGCACTGCAGTGTCTGACAGGATGGCACTTTTCAAAAACTAGGCCCCAAACAGCACCTCATGCAAAGATGTAGAAGAGGTGCAATGAGATAGCTGTATGACTAAGCCAAGCGACACAAACAATTGGCTCATCTAGGAGTGGCACTGCAGTGGCAGACAGGAGGGCAGATATCAAAAAAAGGCCCCAAACAACACATGATGCAAAGAAGAAAAAATAGGTGCACCGAGGTACTGTATGACTAAACTAAGCGACACAACCACCTGGCCCATCTAGTAGCGTCACGCAGTGGCTGAATGTAGAGAGTGGGCCGCAATTGTTCGGTCCACTGACAGCATCTCCAGCACGCCCCTGTCATTTTAAAAAAATTCTGCAATTGGTGGACTTATACGGCAGTACCCTAGGACTAATACAGCAGTACCCCTGGACTCATACGGCAGTGTCAGACAGGATGGCACTTTTCAAAAACTAGGCCCCAAACAGCACTTCATGCAAAGATGTCGAAAAGGTGCAATGAGGTAGCTGTATGACTAAGCCAAGCGACACAAAACAATTCCCACTGGAATTATACGTCCAAATAACTGCAATTTTACGTCCAAATCACTGGAATTAAATGGCAAAATCACTGGAATTATACGTCCAAATCACTGGAATTAAAATGGCAGTACCACTGGACATATATGGAAGAGTCAGACAGGATGGCACGTTAAAAAAAGTCCCCAAACAGCACATGATGATAAGAAGAAAAAAAAGGTGCAAGATGGAATTGTGCTTGGGCCCTCCCACCCACCCACCCACCCACCCTTTCTTATGTTGTATAAACAGGACATGCACACTTTAACAAACCAGTAATTTCAGCGACAGGGTCTGCCACACAACTTTGGCTGAAATGACTGGTTTGTTTGGGCCCCCACCAAAAAAAGAAGCAATCAATCTCTCCTTGCACAAATTGGCTCTACAGAGGCAAGATGTCCACCTTATCCTCCGATTCCTCACCCCTTTTCACTGTGTACATCCTCCTCACAGAGTATTAATTCGTCCCCACTGGAATCCACCATCACAGATCCCTCTGTTCTTTCTGGAGGCAATTTCTGGTACAGGTCTTCCAGGAGAAGGAATTTATCATTCATTTTGATGAACATCATCTTCTCCACATTTTGTGGAAGTAACCTCCTACGGCGATCGCTGACAAGGTTACCGGCTGCACTAAACACTCTTTCGGAGTACACACTGGAGGGGGGGCAACTTAGGTAAAATAAAGCTAGTTTGTGCAAGGGCATCCAAATTGCCTCTTTTTCCTGCCAGTATACATGCCTACTTGGATGCTGTCACTCATATAATCCTCCACCATTCTTTCAGTGGTGACAGAACCATATGCAGTGACAGTAGACATGTCAGTAATCGTTGGCAGGTCCTTCAGTCCGGACCAGATGTCAGCACTCACTCCTGACTACCCTGCATCACCGCCAGCAAGTGGGCTAGGAAATCTTATCCTTTTCCTTGTAGCCCCAGTGGCGGGAGAAATTGAAGGAGGAGCTTTGACAGGTCACGTTCCGCTTGAGTTGACAATTTACTCACCAGCAGGTCTTTGCACCTCTGCAGACTTGTGTCTGCCGGAAAGAGAGATACAACATAGGCTTTAAACCTAGGATCGAGCACGGTGGCCAAAATGTAGTGCTCTGATTTCAACAGATTGACCACCCTTGGAGCCCTTCATTCTCTTTGCCAGGATTCATCTACAAATCTCACATACTTTGCGGAATCGCTCCATCTTAGCTCCTCCTTCAATTTCTCCAGCTGCTTATGCAAAAGCCTGATAAGGGGAATGACCTGACTCAAGCTGGCAGTGTCTGAACTGACTTCACGTGTGGCAAGTTTCAAAGTGTTGAAGAACTTTGCACAAGACAGAAATCATTCTCCACTGCACTTGAGTCAGGTGCATTCCCCCTCCTTTGCCTATATCGTAGGTGGATGTATAGGCTTTAATGGCTTTTTGCTGCTCCTCCATCCTCTGAAGCATATAGAGAGTGTTGAATTCCACCTCGTTACCACCTCTTGCTTCAGTTGATGGCAGGGCTGGTTCAGGAGTGTTTGCTGGTGCTCCAGTCTTCGGCACGTGGTTGCAGAATGTCGAAAGTGGCCCGCAATTTTTTCGGGCCACCGACAGCATCTCCTGTACACCCCTGTCATTTTTCAAAAAATTCTGCACCACCAAATTAATTGTCTGTGCAAAACATGGGACGTGCTGGAATTTGCCCAGATGTAATGGACACACAATATTGGTGGCGTTGTCCAATATCACAAATCCCCAGGAGAGTCTAATTGGGGTAAGCCATTCTGCGATGATGTCCCTCAGTTTCCGTAAGAGGTTGTCAGCGGTGTGCCGCTTACGGAAAGCTGTGATGCATAGCGTAGCCTGCCTAGGAACTGTCATGCTCGGCGTAAGTTGGGGTTCTGACAACCGAGTTTTGGCTGAAAGGACAGCTGCCTGTGAGGAGAGTAAACAAGGTGGCTGAATGTAATTCCTCCTCATGGGGTGGAAGCCAAACTAAGTGTTAACGTTGGTCGGAGGGCATAAAGAAATGGAGGACTTCGTAGGAAGATAACTGTAGTTTTAATGAATAATCAGGCTGTACATGAATATTGGAGAAATGGAAGAAACTGGAAGAATTAGAGTCTATGGTTAAATGACTTGAAGAGTGAAGCTGAAGAACTCCAGTAAAGAAGAACTGAAGACTGTGTTTTATGAGTAAAAGACGAAGCTGAAGTACTTGGACTTTGAAGAAATGAAGACATCTGCGGGACAGCAGTCAGCACCTGGAGCTCCTCTACGACCTGGGACCCCGTGAGTGCTTCCACGAGTGGCAACGGACTTAGACAGCAGGACTGCAGCAGTGTTTAGGTAACCGATGGATGAGAGCAACCAGGACCAGGGAACCAGAAGTAACCTGGGAACACAGAGCTGGAGAACCTTTCACAAGGAGGTAACTTGAAACACTGGCACTCTCCCTCTGAGCCAGCCCCTTTTGTAAGGGGAGAACATGCAGGATGGCTGGACACAGATTGGGAACTTCATTGGTAATACTCTGGTCTCCAACATGGCTACCCCCAGCACAGGAGGAGACATACTTAGCTGTTAGCACACAGCTTTAGCCAGCTTCTGTCTCTGACACACTATACTGTGTCACCACCAGAGGACCTTACTGCAGCGATCCCCGCCGCAGCGCCCGGCTCTCCAGACCCTCGGCCCCCGGACATCCATCCAGGAGGACTCACCGCCAGCAGCACCCTGCTGACGCAGCCGCACCAACCAGCGGGACGGTAACCCGCAGGAGCACCTGCCGGAGGTAAAGCTCCGGAGCCTGACAGGAACGAGTTGGCGTTTTTGATATGCTGCTACTGTTGCCGCTGCTGTTGTTGCTGCGGGAGGCCATATATCTACCAATGGGCTGTAACAGTCATATAGTCCTTAGTTTGCTCTGTTCCACTTGTCCACATGTCCGTGGTTAAAGTAGACACTGGATACAACCGCATTTTGTAGGACACTGGTGACTCTTTCTGACGTCATTGTACATTCTCGGTATTGCCTGCCTAGTGAAGTAGAACCTAGATGGGATTTGGTACCGGTGACACAATACCTCCATCAATTGTCTAAATCCCACTGCACTAATGGCGGATACTGGATGCACGTCTAACACCAACATAAGTGTCAAGGCCTCAGTTATCCTCTTTGCAACAGGATGACTGCTGTCATATTTCATCTTCCTCACAAAGGACTGTTGGACAGTCAATTGCTTAGTTGAAGTAGTACAAGTGGTCTTCCGACTTCCCCTCTGGGATGACAATTGACTCCCAGCAGCAACAACAGCAGCGGCAGCAACAGCAGGCGTACCACTCAAGGATCCTCTGGAGGAATCCTGGGTTAGGAGAGGAATCCACAGTCTGCAGGACTGCTGAGGAGGAAGTTGACGTTGAGGGAGTTGGTGGTGTGGCTTGCTTATGCTCTTACCCAAAGTTTCACAATTTGACGCTGACTTCTGATGAATGCGCAGCAGGTGACGTATAAGGGAGGATGTTCCTAGGTAGTTAAACATCCTTACCCCTACTTATTACAGATTGACAGAGGCAACAGATGGCTTGATGCCTGCTGTCCGGATTTGTGAAGAAATAATTCCACACCGAAGAGGTGGCTTTTTTGGTCATTTGCCCAGGCATCACAATGGGCTTCTTCATACCACGGACAACAGGTGTCTCCCCCGAAGCCTGACTTAAACAAACCACATCACCATCAGAATCCTCATCGTCAACTTCCTCCTCAACGCCAGCAACACCCATATCCTCATCCTGGTTTACTTCAACAGTGACATCTTCAATTTCAATATCAGGAACTGGACTGTGGGTGCTCCTTCCAGCACTTGCAGGGGGCATGCAAATGGTGGAAGGAGTCACCTCTTCCCATCTAGTGTTGGGAAGGTCAGGCATCGCAAATGCTGACACACTTAGATTCTCCTTGGGGATTTGTGATACCATCTCAGAACACACAGTTCTTTTCTATGCTCTTTCCAGCTTAACTCTTAATTTTTCTAGCGAGAGGATGAGGGCTTCCATTGTCATGTGAAGCTGAACCACTAGTCATGAACATAGGCCAGGGCCTCAGCCGTTCCTTGCCACTCCGTGTCGTAAATGGCATATTGGCAAGTTTACGTTTCTCCTCAGACCATTTAAATTAATTTTTTTGGATCTTTTTACGTGCCCTCTTCTATCACAATGGGCATCGGCCTTGGCAGACGACGTTAATGGCATTTCATCATCTATGTCATGGCTAGTGGCAGCAGCTTCAGCACTAGGAGGAAGTAGTTCTTGATCTTTCCCTATTTTATCCTCCAAATGTTTGTTCTCCATTATTTTTCTGGTGTTACATAACACAATATGCGGCACAAGAGAGCGTACACCTACACCTCACAGGGCAAACCCTGTAAAAATTATTTGGATCAAATATTAATATCTTTATTTGGAGTAAATAATATACAGCACAGGACAGCACCACTGAACTTATATGGCAGCACCACTGAACTTATATGGCAGCACCACTGGACTGGATTTATACGGAATTATATGGATTTATATGGAATTATACGGATTTATATGGAATTATACAGCAGGATAACTGGAATTATACGGCGGTATCACAGGAATTATACGGCAATATCACAGGAATTATACGGCAATATCACAGGAATTATACGGCAATATCACAGGAATTATATGGCAGTATCCTGGGAATTATACGCCAGTATTCCGAGAGTTTTATGGCAATATCACAGGAATTATAAGGCAATGTCACTGGAATTATATGCCAGTATCACAGGAATTATACGCCAGTATTCCGAAAATTATACGGCAATATCAGAGGAATTATAAACCAATATCAGAGGAATTATACAGCAATATCATAGGAATTATATGCCAGTATCACGGGAATTATACGGCAATATCACGAGAATTATACTGCAATATCACGAGTATTATCGACAGTAACACTGGATATATGGCAGCAGAGTACACCACCACTGTGACTGGTCACTGGACTGATGCTGCACAAGACACTACCCCTGGTCTGATGCAAGACAACACAGCAAAAATGCAAGGGACTTATACAGCAGCCAGCAGCACTGGGGACATATAGCAGCAGAGGACACCAACACTATGATTGGCTGGACTGATGCAGCATAAGACACTGACTACACTGGACTGGACTGAGCAGCACTAGACTCGCAACCCCACTTTCCCACCCCCACACAGACACTGAGGACGGAGACACATCCTCTCACTACACTCTCCGAAACTGGAGTGAAAATGACCGCGACGCGCGGCTCATTATATGGAATCCAAATATCTGACAGTGGGATGATGACGTTTTTCCTCGTTCTGGTTTCCTAGTCAGGCGGGAAAACGCAAGCCTGACTCGGAACCGGGCTCAGAGCGTGAAGTCCGGTAGGGTTCGGCTCTCAGAGAACCAAAGCCGCTCATCCCTAATAATGAACTGCTCAAAAAAATAAAGGGAACACTTAAACAACACAATGTAACTCCAAGTCAATCACACTTCTGTGAAATCAAACTGTCCACTTAGGAAGCAACACTGATTGACAATCAATTTCACATGCTGTTGTGCAAATGGAATAGACAACAGGTGGAAATTATAGGCAATTAGCAAGACACAACCAATAAAGAAGTTGTTCTGCAGGTGGTGAGACAGAGTCTACAACCCACACAAGTGGCTCAGGTAGTGCAGCTCATCCAGGATGGCACATCAATGTGAGCTGTGGCAAGGTTTGCTGTGTCTGTCAGCGTAGTGTCCAGAGCATGGAGGCGCTACCAGGAGACAGGCCAGTACATCAGGAGACGTGGAGGAGGCCGTAGGAGGGCAACAACCCAGCAGCAGGACCGCTACCTCCGCCTTTGTGCAAGGAGGAACAGGAGGAGCACTGCCAGAGCCCTGCAAAATGACCTCCAGCAAGCCACAAATGTGCATGCATCTACTCAAACGGTCAGAAACAGACTCCATGAGGTTAGAATGAGGGCCCGACGTCCACAAGTGGGGGTTGTTCTTACAGCCCAACCGTGCAGGACATTTGGCATTTGCCAGAGAACACGAAGATTGGCAAATTCGCCACTGGAGCCCTGTGCTCTTCACAGATGAAAGCAAGTTCTCACTGAGCACATGTGACAGACGTGACAGAGTCTGGAGACGCCAAGGAGAACGTTCTGCTGCCTGCAACATCCTCCAGCATAACCGGTTTGGCAGTGGGTCAGTAATGGTGTGGGGTGGCATTTCTTTGGGGGACCGCACAGCCCTCCATGTGCTCGCCAGAGGTAGCCTGACTGCCATTAGGTACAGAGATGAGATCCTCAGACCCCTTTTGAGACCATATGCTGCTGCGGTTGGCCCTGGGTTCCTCATAATGCAAGACAATGCTAGACCTCATGTGGCTGGAGTGTGTCAGCAGTTCCTGCAAGACGAAGGCATTGATGCTATGGACTGGCACGCACGTTCCCCAGACCTGAATCCAATTGAGCACATCTGGGACATCATGTCTCGCTCCATCCACCAATACCACGTTGCACCACAGACTGTCCAGGAGTTGGCGGATGCTTTAGTCCAGGTCTGGGAGGAGATCCCTGAGGAGACCATCCGCCACCTCATCAGGAGCATGCCCAGGCATTGTAGGGAAGTCATACAGGCACGTGGAGGCCACACACACTACTGAGCCTCATTTTGACTTGTTTTAAGGACATTACATCAAAGTTGGATCAGCCTGTAGTGTGTTTTTCCACTTTAATTTTGAGTGTTACTCCAAATCCAGACCTCCATGGGTTAATAAATTTGATTTCCATTGATAATTTGTGTGTGATTCTGTTGCCAGCACATACAACTATGTAAAGAACAAAAAGTATTTGTCCTTTAACTGCAGACTTTCCGCTTTAATTTGAGGGTATTTACATCCAAATCAGGTGAACGGTGTAGGAATTACAACGGTTTCTATATGTGCCTCCCACTTTTTAAAGGGACCAAAAGTAATGGGACAAACTAAACAATCCTAAATCAAACTTTCACTTTTTAATACTTTATTGCAAATACTTTGCAGTCAATTATAGCCTGAAGTCTGGAACGCATAGAGATTACCAGACGCTGGGTTTCATCCCTGGTGACACTCTGCCAGGCCTCTACTGCAAATGTCTTCAGTTCCTGCTTGTTCTTGGGGCATTTTCCCTTCAGTTTTCCCTTCAGTTTTGTCTTCATCAAGTGAAATGCATGCTCAAATCAGATCCAGGTCAGGTGATAGACTTGGCCATTGCATAACATTCCACTTATTTGCCTTAAAAAACTCTGGTTGCTTTCGCAGTATGCTTCGGGTCATTGTCCATCTGCACTGTGAAGCGCCGTCCAATGAGTTCAGAAGCATTTGACTGAATATGAGCAGATAATCTTGCCCGAAACACTTCAGAATTCATCCTGCTGCTTTTGTCAGCAGTCACATTATCAATAAATACAAGGGAACCAGTTCCATTGGCAGCCATACATGCCCACGCCATGACACTACCACCACCATGCTTCACTGATGAGGTGGTATGTTTTGGATCATGAGCAATTCCTTTCCTTCTCCATACTCTTCTCTTCCCATCACTCTGGTACAAGTTGATCTTTGTCTCATCTGTCCATAGGATGTTGTTCCAGAACTGTAAAGGCTTTTTTAGATGTTGTTTGGCAAACAATAATCTGGTCTTCCTGTTTTTGTGGCTCACTAATGGTTTACCTCTTTTTGGCGGACCCTCTATATTCACTCTTGTGAAGTCTTCTCTTGATTGTTGACTTTGACACATATACACCTCCTGGAGAGTGTTCTTGATCTGGGCAACCGTTGAAGGGTTTTTTCTTCACCAGGGCAATAATTCTTCTGTCATCCACCACAGTTGTTTTTCATGGTCTTCCGGGTCTTTTGGTGTTGCTGAGCTCTCCAGTGCGTTCTTTCTTTTTAAGAATGTTCCAAACAGTTGATTTGGCCACACCAAATGTTTTTGTTATCTCTCTGATGGGTTTGTTTTGATTTTTCAGTCTAATGATGGCTTGCTTCACTGATAGTGGCAGCTCTTTGGATCTCATATTGAGAGTCAACAGTAACAGATTCCAAATGCAAATGTCACACCTGGAATCTACTCCAGACCTTTTGCCTGCTTAATGGATGATGAAATAACGAGGGAATAGCCCACTCCTGTCCATGAAATAGCTGTTCAGTTGATTATCCCATTACTTTTAGTCCCTTAAAAAGTGGGAGGCACATATAGAAACCGTTGTAATTCCTACACTGTTCACCTGATTTGGATGTAAAATATCCTCAAATTAAAGCGGAAAGTCTGCAGTTAAATCACATCTTGTTTGTGTCATTTCAAATCCATTGTGGTGGTGTATAAAGCCCAACATATGATAATTGTGTCGATGTCCCAATATTCATGGACCTGACTCTGTGTGTGTGTGTGTGTGTGTGTGTGTGTGTGTGTGTGTGTGTGTGTGTGTGTATATTATATATATATATATATATATATATATATATCATGGTAGCAAATAAATATTTACACCGTGTATAGGTGCTTTAGATGTGCTAATAAATATTTTATCTGTACGATTATTGAAACAACTTTTGTAAATGGTCACTCAATGTTACAATATAGTATAATAAGTGATTTAAAAATTAGCATCAGATTAGCTACCTGAAAATGTATTTCTGGTATAAAACAGAATACAAATCATGCATGTCATTCAACATACACAATATCATTCATAACCTAACATGAATCAAAAGGGTGCGTTGTTTAGCGATCACCTCACCCTTACGGGTGTGATCTCATTTGGTGAAATCCGCTTTTGACAGTACAGGTGATTATACAATCGATCTGAGAACAAGCTTACGTGTTTTATCCCCTCGGGGCTTCATGAGGGGTATGGTTCATAGAGGTCTGTGAAATATACTCTCAACGAAGATTAGTAATCTCAGAATAGGTTGGATCCCAAAATATACTCCAATAAACCAGTTACGTCTTCCTGGGATAAGCAACCATAAATAAAATAGTCCCAACTGGTGAAAACAGACAATCTCTTTCTTTGTGTGTCTCCCTCTGTTCAGCAGAGTCAGATTACCAGGCTGGGCACAAATAGGCAAATTGGAGAAAGCAGCACTCAGCAGACTTGATGAAAAGTTTAAGGTTGTTCTTTATTATCTAAACGTTTTCAGGGGATAACAGCCCTGTCGTCCAATAGGGCTGTGTCCCCGAAAACGTTTGGATAATAAAGAACAAGCTTAAACTTTTCATCAAGTCTGCCGAGTGCTGCTTTCTACAATTTGCCCAAAATATTATATTATTTTATATATTTATATATAATACCCAACTATGAAGCGCTTTACATACCTTCACATAGAGCTGCTGGGATTGGTAATATGTAAAATTCCATCATAGCATAACACTATTACAGGGGGCTATTATATTTTTTGGGTGCACCCGTTGGAGAAATTCAGTTGTTGCACCGATCGGGTGTCCATTACTTCTGATGCACACAAATGCATTGGGTTTAGCCCACTGAATGCGCGCCCGAACAGCAGAACAATTGATTTGGTGTCTGTGGGCACCCTCTAGTGGCATCTGCACAAACAACAACTGAATCGGTCCCAGGGAGTGTGAAAAAGATCAATCACAATGTATGGTCATTAGCAATTTACCACAACTCAGTGTACTGTACTGCACTGCAAGCTTTACTTGCAATCTCCAACAATTGACAGCACATTGACTGTGTCCCTTAGACAAGTTTGATATGATTTCACTGTTCCGTATGTGCACGGAACAGGGTGAAATAGAAATACAGATTAAAATGTATCATGACAAAATAAAAATTAAAAAATTTAAAAAAAAGAATCATATTATGTCTATACCTTAATTTAAGTATTTTAGATATTTGATGCACTTTACAGTAAAAGTATTACAGGTTGAGTATCCCTTATCCAAAATGCTTGGGACCAGAGGTATTTTGGATATGGGGATTTTTCTGTTTTTTTGAATAATTGCATACCATACTGAGATATCATGGTGATGGGACCTAAATCTAAGCACAGAATGCATTTATGTTTCATATACACCTTATAAACACAGCCTGAAGGTCATTTTAGCCAATATTTTTTATAACTTTGTGCATTAAACAAAGTGTGTACATTCACACAATTCATTTATGTTTCTTATACACCTTATACACACAGCCTGAAGGTCATTTAATACAATATTTTTAATAACTTTGTGTATTAAACAAAGTTTGTGTACATTGAGCCATCAAAAAACAAAAGTTTCACTATCTCACTCTCACTCAAAAAAGTCCGTATTTCGGAATATTTGGATATGGGATACTCAACCTGTAATACAGGAAATACTTGTATATTCATATGTTAGGAGAGATAAAAGATTCCAAAAAATTCACATTATTGCAGGTAGACAAATAAAATTCCCCAGGACACCATAATGGACCAGCAAATGATACCTATTGTACATCCTACGTGATGATGATAATAATAATAATAATAATGCAGAGATCTTAGTTACATATAAATGTCTTGTAAAGAGGAAAATGTGAGAAAGCGATCAGGACAAGGTCAAAAGCAAAATAAACAAGCAGAGCACAGCAGTATGGCCTCAGGATCTGATATGCAGGCTTAATTTGTGCAATGTTTAATGCCCCTTGGTGGTTTTAAATGGGATTATAGTTACAAAAATTGTCTAAATACACAAGCCTTTATTGGACAAACAATGTTAGCGCACACAACTTTTGCTTTGGTTTGGCAGAAACTATAGTTATGCTGATTTATGAGAATATGTCAGATATCATCCTTACTTAACCCCCTTAAAAGCTGCAGGCTCACTTCTATGACCAAGCCTTTCATTATACAGTAGCCTGCATTGTGTCGATTACTCTAGTAACTCCAATTTACATTATGAATTTCATTTTAGATATTTTATTTCCGAACATATTGACATTTCTTTTAGTAGCAAAGAAATAATATATATTTAAAATAAACAATCAAAATAAAAAAAAATAAAAACTGTGTCAATTAGCTAGGGAAGACTAGACCAGTGTTGATTGTTCTCTTCTGTTATCCATTGGTTGGGAGCAAATGATAGATTGTAATTTGCTCCAACCAGCGAACTAGTTGGTTGGTTGGAAAGATAATCTTTATGTGTATGGTTAGTTTAAGCCCTATACAGATGCAAAGGGGATGTGCAGTCAGATAAACTGTTTTTATCTATTCTTAATGTACGGGTATTTATTTATGGTTGTGTGCCCTTACTTTTTATGTAAACTTGATTACACTATGTCTGTCCTTTCATTTTTTTTTTATGTATTTTGGATCTATATTAAAAACTTTGAAAATATTATGCGAATGGGGACTTTGTGTGAATCATTGCAAGACCTCAGATAAGCTGTATTAATATAGCCATTTGGTACGGGCTGTCTTAATATATCTATGTGGTATGGGTACACTTTATGTAAAATGTTCCCACTGGTGGTGTTCATACAGTACTGCACTAGGAAGTATTTTGTGTCAGTTTTGCACTACAGATTGGAAGGATCCGTAAAATATTCTGTGATTCTGAGCTGAGTGGGAACCAATACAAGTTTTGAGATAAGCTGCCTTATGTTTAATATATGGTACAGATCAATTCACACATTTTTTCATCACACATTGGTAGTGTTTATATACAACTGCACTAGTAGGCGTTCTTGACAATATTATATATATCAGAATCAGCTTTATTGGCCAGGTATACTTGTGTATACTAGGAATTTGTCTTCGGTTTGCTATACTACAGCCAAGTAAGTAACAGATAAGCAGGTGGGGGTGGAGGGGGGGGTAAGTAAAGTCATACAGATAGGCATACCTTAGGGACACAAGTTAGTTACACGTACGTCTAGTCAGTCAGTCAATATTCAGGAGTTCAGCAGGCGGACCGCTTGGGGAAAAACTTTTGAGGCTTCTGGTGGACCTGGCGGGGACGGCCCTGTAATGCCTGCCTGAAGGAAGCATGTTAAACATGCTGTGGCCGGGGTGTAGCTGGTCTTTAACTATCTTTGTTGCCCGCTTTTTTGCTCTGGACAAGTACAGGTCCCGGACTGAGGGAAGGTCGGCCAGATGATCTTCTCTGCGGTTCTGACCACCTTTTGGAGCCTGTATCTGTCATTCGTGCTGGCGGAGCCATACCATACCAGTTTTGAGGAGCACAGTACTGACTCCACAATCGCAGAGTAGAAGAGGAGCAGAAGCTTCTGTGGGATGTTGAACTTCCTTAGTTGCCTGAGGAAGAACAACCTCTGCTGCGCTTTCCCGACAGTGGCGTCAGCGTTGGACCCCCATTTAAGGTCCCGGGAGATTGTGGTTCCTAGAAGCTTGAGGAGTCCACTAGCGATACCACACTGTCAACAATAGTTAGCAGAGGTGCACTAGCTGACTGTTTCCTGAAGTCCACTATCATCTCGACACTTTTGAGGAGGTTGAGAGCAAGGTTGTTGTGGATGCACCACTGGGCCAACTGGTCTACTTCCAGTCTATAGGCCGATTCGTCCCCGCCCTTGATGAGGCCGATGACAGTGGTGGCGTCGGCGAATTTGATGATCTTTACTGATTGCGCCTCTGAGGTGCAGTCATTTGTGCACAGGGAGAAGAGCAGGGGTGAGAGGACACAGCCCTGAGGAGCCCCTGTACTAATGGACCACACTTGAGAGGTGAATTCCCCCACTTTCACAACCTGTGTTCTGTCTGTCAGGAAGTCTACTATCCAGGAACAGGTAGCTTCTGGGACCCCTAGGCGAAGTAA
The DNA here is from genome assembly GCF_028390025.1 of Pseudophryne corroboree. Classification (NCBI taxonomy): domain Eukaryota; kingdom Metazoa; phylum Chordata; class Amphibia; order Anura; family Myobatrachidae; genus Pseudophryne; species Pseudophryne corroboree. Next base: position 421,302,097 of record NC_086449.1, on the reverse strand, counting down.
TTTGGTGTGGAGGTTTCTGGGGGCGATTATATTGAAGGCCGAGCTGAAATCGACAAACGGGACCCTCGCGTAGGTACTGGGAATGTCTAGGTGCTGTAGAATGTAGTTCAGGCCCAGGTTGACTGCATCCTCGACACACAGATTCGAACGATAGGTGAACTGTAGGGGGTCCAGTTGGGGGCCAGTCACAGTTTTCAGGTGATTCAAAACCAGACGCTCGAACGTTTTCAGGACTACAGACGTCAGTGCTATCGGCCTGTAGTCGTTCAGGTTCATGATAGAGGATAATATATATATTATACACACACACATTATATACAGAGCCGGATTAAGGCTATAGGGGGCCCGGGGCACTTCAGACAATGGGGCCCCTAATAAAGAGGCAGGCAGATGAATTATATTATAATATATATATATATATATATATATATGTATGCTATGCTTGAAAGCAGCACTCAGGAAACATTCACATTCACAGCAATGTGGATGTAAACGTTTCAAACCTTAATGGTTTGTCAGGATACATAATCAGATAACAAAGTGACTTACCTATATACCCGCCACCAAACACGTAAGGAGCCCGTTCATCGGCGCCGCATGCAGCTTCCGGAGCTCGGCGCCCGCCTATGACATCATCACACCTCCGTGTGAGCATTGTCATGGCGATGTAAACACCACAGTGACAGTACACGTTGGAAGCAAGATACAAACAGAACAATGAGCACTACCTTCATTGCAAACATAGAATATAAGAGCCATGAAGCGTTATCAAACAGAATTATGTTAGCACAAAGCACTAATCGGTATAATATCAAATACACATTTGTTAACTAAAACATGCAGCAATGAGTGGTAGAAATATTGGTATTAATATTTAACTGCATATATGAAAAGAGCAAAATATTATCCAGGAGTTTCAATGAATCAGAAAGCAGATAAGTAAAAAACCATAAATAATTATATTTAATTAAAGCAAGAAAGCGGGAGCATTTTGTTGAGGTGCTATAACATCCAGTTTATTAATCCAGAACGATTCCTTTCTAAGGAGTAATTTACCCCGATCTCCCCCTCTACGTAATGGTGGAACATGATCTATCATGCGGTATTTTAATCTAGCAAGACTATGTTTTGCTTCCACAAAATAGCTTGCCACAGGTTGTTCTCTACTACCACCCGCCAATGCCGCCCTGATCACCGACCGGTGCAGGCTCATGCGTTCCTTGAATTTCCTGATCGTTTTCCCCACATATGATAGCCCACAGGGGCAAATTAGTTGATAGATTACATATGTGCTATCACAGGTTAAACGATACCTGATGGAGAATTTTTTCCAGGAATGTGGATGGAAGAAAGAGTCACCTGACAACAGAAATCCACATGTGGTACAGGGGCATTTGAAACAACCTTTTTTGGTCGGAGATAAAAAAAAAGTATTTAATGTAGTTGGATTTGACTAGGTAGATCTGTTTTGACCAGAATGTCCCTAAGATTGTTCCCCCGGGAGTAACAATGCATCAAAGAGAGATCAGGGATCCCCACTTCACGATCACTTCTTACTAACGGCCATAATTTTTTGGAAGAACGATTAATAGTTGGTGATGTTACATTATTACTTATTAACCCATATTAACTTTATTAGATTTTACTGTGCTCTTTCTTTTTCAAAAGATCTTCTCTATTTAATGAGAGTATTTTTCTTTTTGTAACTAAAAGTCATTTGCGTGTGTAACCTCGTGCTACAAATTTCTCAATAAATTGGTCCATCTGGATCATGGCTGTCTCAGGATTAGAGTTAATTCTATAAATACGAATCATTTGCGAATAAGGTAATCCCCATGATGAAGTCTAACTGCTGACGAAACGCATTGGGCCTGATGTACCTGAATCTCTTTTATGGAGAGATAAGCTTTTTTAATATTTATTTCCTGTACGTTTGAATTTTTACCATTCATTTGGACACTTATGGAAAATCAGATGTATTCGATTTCCTTTATGGATAGATAAGCTCGTTATACTTTTTTATCCTGTACGCTTGCATTTCTTCCATTTGTGTGTTATATGTGTTGTATTAAACTTTGTGAAAAACTTTTAAAAGATCCCTGGCTGTGGATTTTAAATTGTGGGATTTGCCTATACCCACAAAGTTTTTTATATACAACTGGTTTATGTGATTTGTGGCATGAAAACTGCGTGAAAACTGTACACGCCATGTTATCTTGTTCTTATTATTTTCATGTTCCCTTATTGGTCCTATGACTAAAGGACAAGTCTTTAAATATCAGATAAGTAGTGTCCTATTCCTACTCACACTGGGTATACACCTCATATAATTTTATCAGACACTAGAAGGCGCCCTTTCCTCCACTTAAATTTTATTTATGTGTCCTCCAAGCACATATTTTATTGCTTAAGGTTGCAGCTACTCTCACCTTAGAGGAAGGGTCACTTAATATATTTTTTATTTATTTATGCTTTTATATTCTAACTTTATCGCGTGCACTGGTAGTGCATTGCGGTACCTGAGCGCCCCCGTTTCTATTTGTTCCATATCGCTTTTGGAAAATCCCCTCTAGAACAGCCTATCCATGTGCCATGGCCATTGTTGAAAAAACAAAGCCACAGCCGTGAGGGAGCAAAAATGGATAGCGATATGTGCTATTGAAAAGTTATTTATGAAATATAAATGATACACATTTTTTGTAAGCCTTTGTAATGAGTATTTTTGTATGTTAAATGTACATTTAAATATATCCAAGAATATAAAGTATAAGAAAAAAAGAATGCAAAAGCTTTACTAAATGGTCTATATTTGTGTTTTATTTGTTCACTTTTACATATTTTTTTTTAAACCATAATAGACCTTCAGGATTCAGAGACTGCAGTATCAGATGCTATATTGCAGTAAAGACTTATTTCTCTGCATTGTGTTCTCAATTGGCAGGGTTTCAAGCATAGGCTAATCTCTACCACAAGTTACAATTAAAGCATTATGCAAATAACATACTGTAACCGTGCAAGACTTTATAAATTAGTACAAATTGCAGTAACAATCCAAACAATTTGAAACCTCAAAAGTGAAAGGCGAGAAAAGTTTTTTTCTGTCTTTTTACTAGAAAGTCACAGTGCTGAAGATGCTGTGATATGAGCCAAGTGAGAGTACAGTATGAGAACACAGCGTCATTACCAATGTGATGCCTGACTCAGACTTCCTATTAAAAATAGACTCAGCTCCCGGATATGTAAGGTAAAATGTTAACAATGATTCAGCATAGGATTCTTGCTATCACGTCTGCAATGTGTGACATGGCTGAATGCAAAATTTCCAAATATTGAGATGTACCATAAATCAGTTCTAAAATCATTCATTCCTACATCACTGAAAAACTTGCAAAAAACAAACAAACAAACAAAAGGCTGCCCATCTTACTTGTTATTACACTAATGTGCGTGGATTTGTGCTGCAAGATCGCAGTTTTCAGTATGTAATGAAATCACAGCCCTTGTTTAACAGTTCTCTATGGTAACTGAACACTATTGAACTCAACTATTACCAAACCTTTCTCAGGACCCCTGCCCAGACCAGAGGTTTATGTTCTTGTCAGCAATTGCCAACTGTATCTGCTTTATTAGCACCACCACCTACAGTACAGTATGCCGTACTTCCCAGCCCCACATTCGAAATGTCAACACTCATTACAGGTTGAAGCCATAATATCGACCTGTGCGATTTACAGCATTTTAACAGTGCTTTACATCTTTACCTCATCCCGCCCACAGGCCACAGTATGTGAAGACAGCGGACTTGACATCACCGTCCGCCTGCACACAATTTCAACAAAGTGGCAGGTAAAGGTTCCACTGCCATTACGAATCAGCACCGCCTGCAAATTGCAGTGCCTCTTCCCTCCCCAGATGCAGATTTTGCGAATTGGCACAGACCGCCTGTCAAAGTTACAGTGAATATGAACCTCACGCACATCCCACATCCCTGTCACTAGTCCCACCAGAACTCACTCGAATCAGCACCTCCCACAGATCAGACAGAGTTCACACGGATAGTCACATCACGCACTTGCCAGAGGAGAAGGGTTGGCGCCCTCCACCTCATCATAATTCCATAAACTACTGTTTGAATTAACCCTTAGATCCCTGTACACATATATACAGGAACAGAGTACCTACCTAGATTAGTGGACTGAGGTTTGCCCGTCCGGATTCTGGATTTCCAAATTTTGTCACAGACATGCAAAATGCATAAAAACCATGATCTTCATGGGTACCTGCAGTTCTTGTGCCCAGACACTTGCTGCAGAGGCCAATGGTGACTAACATCACAACTGGGCAAGCACATGTAAATTCCCGTCCACTTGGGACGTCAGGCACAACACATCGGGCCGACATTTGGTAAGTGTGTACGGTGAATCAGCTCAGTGTGTACCTAGCATAACACCCATTATCTGATGAGCTATGCCAGATATCCATCTGTTAGCTGGCTGGTGGTGTCTTGAGTGGGAAGGGTAAAAGAGGAGTCCAGGCCTTGCTTAAGTGCCCTGACTGCTGCTTCCCACCCACTCTACCAGTGCATAGCCCAGCAGCTTAGTAATAGAGCTGCCAAATTTCATACCACCATCTGACTCTGCCTGTGCATTTCATAGACACAAAACTTTGTAGGATTAAAAAGTGTGTGTATACATCTACAATGTATATTATATCAGATAGATAGACACAGACAGACACCAACAGGTTAAAGTTTGAGCTTGGAGATTAATTTTAGTAAAATAATTGTGCAATTTTTATTGTCAAACTTTCACACAAAATGCAAACACATATCCAAAATTCTCTTGCCCACTGAGCTCCCTATTAAAATTATCCAGCATTTTTCGCTCTTGACTACAGGAACAAAGCACCCATATAAAACCTAAGCTCCACTTAGCGCTATACCAATTTGTTTTTCTTCCTCAGTCTTAGAGTTCCCTCTTTCTCCATATAAGGCTGACAAACCAAGATGTTTTGTGAATTGTTTCAACACAGCGTTACTATACATACTTACATAGAGTGAAAACATTATGGTATATACTCACATATCCTTTGTTAAAATGCAATTGAGTAATACAGTATCGGTGGAATTCAAATGATATAGCACGCCCAATCTCCTCTCTAAAATGATCCCCGTTATCGTGCATATTGTGCCCATAGTAATCAGGTTTAGCCGTGTAAAGGGTTGGGTGCCTCGCTACTCCAGGGGCAGCAAGTGGAAAGAATGATACCATGCCCCCAAGGGCAGAAACAGAACAGGTGTGGAAAGGGGTGAAAAGAATTGAATCCCGCCCTATGGGGGAATTCAAATGTTTGAAAAGTCGGTTGAGTGTCTGTTTTTTCCTATCTAATAGACAGGAAAAAACAGACACTCAACCGACTTTTCAAACATTTGAATCTCGCTCAATGGGTGGAATTCAAATGATATATCACGTCCAATCTCCTGGCTAAAATTATCCCCGTTATTGTGCATATCGCGCCTATAGTAATCAGGTTTAGCCGTGTAAATGGTTGGGTGTCTCGCTATTCCAAGGGTAGCAAGCTGAAATAATGATACCATGGGCAGAAACAGAATGGGTGTGAAAAGGGGGTGAAAAGAATTGAATCCCGCCTTATATGTCTAATCAGTTTAAACCAGCACAAGAATAGTCTGTAGAATGAAAGGGCCACTAAACTAAAAGTTTATGTAATATGAAAGCCATACTGTATCATTCACAAATCTGTTACCAGTCAAGCTAAGCCAGCATCATGCAATCATCTGACATTTTTTTATGAAAATATTCATAATTATCCATTTAATTTCAAATTTACCATTCTATGCCAACACACTGATTTGCAAATTCTGCAATTTAAAAATGCAGAACATTTTAGGTATAGACACTGTATGTTTTGCATACAGTATCTCTCTCATCTCATGTTATATAAATAAAAAAAAATGGATATTTGCAGTACGACACTGTAGATAGATGTTTACTTTATTTCTAATTCTCTTAAGAGGTTTATGCATTCTAAATCTAAGAATTAATTCTGTATATTTAAGCCCACAAATGCATTTTAATTCAATAACTGATATATAATAAATAAAATTCAAAGTATTACTGGACTTCGTAAAGTTTTATGTACAGTACACTGTGCCTACATATTTTAACCATTATTATGCCTATACTTTCATATATATATATGTCTCTCTCTCCCATTCTGGTGTTTGGGCTGAACATACTGTATCAGCATACTTTAATTTGTGACTTGCTGCAACAAACATTGGCCGATTAGGTATTTACATTAAAGAGCAGGTGTACCTGCCGTTGATAGTTGTCTATGACCAATAGCTTTAAAAGTGCTGCTATTATGTAGTTTAGGACTGCTGATATCAGAGAAGCCGTGAAGTGCCTCAGCAGCTTTCCATGTATTTGCAAATTCATGTAACAAATATCTCTGAAATTCTATTACCTGATAGGTTCAAGTAATGTTACACATATTAGTCAGTGTGCTGGGGGCATACCAGGGGGAGGAAAAAGCACCCCCTCCCCCTTTTCTAGCATTGATAAGTATCTCCAGAGTGATTGAGCTGCTATCATTGTTTGCATGCGTGAGAAGGCATTGAATGGGAGCAGCATTTGGTAGTCATGCTGGTCATTTTGTAGTGCTAATGGCAGATCTTAGGGGTGGCTCTCCGGTAAGCTAGCCCTCAATCTGGACGTATTTTTGTATGAGCCTTTATCATGAGGCCTTACTGTAGACAAGTCACATGGTCCTATGTGGGCACTGCTATTATGTAGTGTAGGACTGCTGATATCAGAGAAGCCCTGAAGTGGCTCAGCAGCTATTCCATGTATTTTCTAATTCATGTAACAAATATCTCTGAAATTCTATTACCAGATAGGTTCAAGTATTGTTACAGGTATAGTCAGTGTGCTTGTGGGATACCAGGGGGAGGAGCACCCCCACCCCGACCTTTATCCAGCTTTAAAAGTGCAACAGAAATCAATGCTAAATTTAATCTTGTTTAAAATGGATTCTTGTTGATGTTCTAAAACTACTTGTATAAGACATCAATGATCAGAGCTGCCAAGGAGGGGGTGTACTCATTACTCTGGCTTGCAGGGTACCATTTAACTAGCCACGATGTTTAACAGATGATCATCTGTGACTGATGTATTTAAAGTCTGATTTAGCATTTCTGTTGCCACTTTAAACTCATTAGTCAAAGTAGCACATCATTCACAAAATGATAGATAGTAAATGTACAATTTTAATTACACATTTTTTTTTAACCTCTTCAGAAAAAAAAATATAATCTAAAATATAGTAGGATATACAGTATTTTATATGTGATGTCATTATTCTCACAGTACCTCTTTTCAGCTGATGAACAGGGCCTGATCAAATAGGCTGATCAGGCTGCAGCCTGGATCAATCCTGCGGCGGTGCAGCTGCTTTTTTACTTAAAAGCAGAGTCGTCAGAACAGGGGAGACAAATAGGCAGCAAGTCACTACTTAGTAATCCTGTACCCAATGTCTGGGCTAACAAACAGACAGTTGCTGAAGGTGGGAAGAGGCAAGAGGGCAGCGTTACATCTTAGCACTACATATATACATATAGGATAATATTATAGTGTGAGTGTGTGTGATACTGGCTACCTCAAAGCAGAGGAACCAGAATGTTTTGTGGTTGGGGGAAGGAAGGGGGTGTGGGAAAAAATAAATTTTGGCACTCCCCCCAATTCATATCACATCCCAACCCCCTGTGCGGCGAGCGCTTACCTTCGGATCGCCGCAGAGACTCCTACTTTAAAAAGTCTGCCTCCACAGCATGCTGCCCCATGTTCTGTCCTAGCCGGCTCTTCACAGATGCAATACTGGGAGGAGGTGGGGATGTCCCAGCAGGCTCAGCATGGCCACACCTCCTCCCAGTAATACATCTGGGAAGAGTAAAGAGCCAGCTAGGACAGGACATGGGGCAGCAGGTTGTGGCGGCAGACTTTTTAAAGAAGGAGTCTCTGTGGCGATCCGGAGGTAAGCACTCCCCGCACAGGGGGTTGGGGTGGGGTGTGTGGTGAATTAGGGGGCGCCAAAATGTATTTTTTCCTATACCCCCCCAACCACAAAACATTCTGGTGCCTCTGCTTTGAAGTAGCCAGTATCACACACTCACACAACAGAATATCATCCTATATGTATATATGTAGTGGTAACCTGTTACGCTGCCCTCCTGCCTCTTCCCACCTTCAGCAACTCTGTATGTCTGCTAGTAATCCTGCACCCAATGTCTGGGCTAAGTCACATAGTAATTAAGGTTGAAAAAAGACAATTGTCCATCGAGTTCAACCTATTTGTGGTCTCCTATGCAGTCTTATTATAGGACTAGTTATTTTTATGTTAAGACTAGTTATATTAACTATAATGCGTTCCTACGCACCATAACCCTGAATATCTTTATCCAATAGGAATTTATCTAACCCATTCTTAAAGGTGTTGACTGAGTCCACTGTTACTACTCTCTCAGGCAGGGAATTCCAAACACGTATTGTCCTTACTGTGAAAAAACCTTTTCGCCTCAATGTGCGGAAACTCCTCTCCTCTAACCCAAGCGAGTGACCACGTGTCCTCTGTGCTGATCTTATAGAAAACAGGTCCCTCCCGAGCTCTGTGTATTGACCCCTTATATATTTGTAGATGTTGATCATGTCCCCTCTTAGTCTCCTTTTTTCCAATGTAAACATGCCTAGTCTGGCAAGCCTTTTCTTGTATTCCAGCGTCTCCATGCCCTTGATTAGTTTGGTCGCCCGCCTCTGAACCTTTTCTAGCTCCAGGATATACTTTTTGTTATATGGTGCACAAAATTGCACACAGTATTCAAGATGTGGCCTCACTAGTGATTTATATAATGGGAGTATAACACTCTTGTCCCTTGCATCAATTCCCCGTTTTATGCATGCTAATATCTTATTAGCCTTCTTTGCTGCACTCCTACTTTGGGTACTGCTGCTTAATTTGTTATCTATGTGAATTCCTAAGTCTTTTCCCAGTGCAGAATCCCCTAGTATTACCCCATTTAGTATGTAGGTGTAATTTCTGGTCTTGGCCCCACAGTGCATTACCTTACACTTGTCTGTGTTGAATCTCATTCTCCATTTTGCTGCCCATGCTTCCAGTTTAATTAAGTCGTTCTGAAGAGACTCAGCATCCCCCTCCGTATTTATAACCTTACACAATTTGGTATCGTCTGTGAAAATTGACACCATGCTCTCTAGACCTACTGTTAGGTCGTTGATGAAAATGTTGAACAAAAGTGGTCCAAGTACAGACCCTTGTGGCACACCACTTAGTAATTTAGTCCAATTTGAAAATTATCCATTGACCACAACGCGCTGCTCCCTATTATCTAAACAATTACTGACCCAAGTGCATATTGTGCTCCCTAGCCCTATTTCTTGTAGCTTATAGATAAGATGCAGTGTCGAAAGCTTTGGCAAAGTCTAAAAAGATTACATCCCCCTCCTTACCCTGAACAAGGTTCGCAATTACTGCTTCATAAAAGTCAAATAAGTTGGTTTGACATGATCTGTCCTTCACAAATCCATGTTGGTTCCTTTTAATGACCTTATTTGCTTCAAGGAACTTTTGAATACCGTCCCTTAGAATACCTTCCAATACTTTCCCCACTATATATGTAAGACTAACTGGTCTATAATTACCTGGTTCAGCTTTGCTCCCCTTTTTGAATATCGGCACTACCTCAGCTATACGCCAGTCTTTGGGAACCATCCCCGATTTAACCGAATCCATGAAGATCAAATAGAGACTTGATTCTCACCTGCAAGTCCGGTTTGCTTCAGTGAGTCAACCTATCCATGCCTCATTCATGTGTCCTTCCTAGTTTGGAGTAACATTTATTGTTTGGCATTTCTGCTATGGCATTCCACTGTGTACTGTATTTAAGATTTTTAATTCCCTGTTAATGGGAAATTTTTTGTATGCTTGCTCTGTGTGGAGCTGCATACCTTGTGTGGTGCCTTATAAATAAGTCTCCTTGGTAAAAAAAAACTACTTTTTTTAAATTCCCACTTCAACAACTGTAGCTTCTAATTATCCGCCAGCTTGGAGTTGCTGTTTTCAGCCTGGATTCCTTCTTCAGCATCATGCTCGGTGCTTGGAGATAGCATCAAGATTAGATAATCAATTGAAACCTGGTGCAGAAGATCTAACTTCAGTGGCAGAGTCTAAGGCTGCATTCCCCAAATCACTGTAAACTACAGGCAAAGCCAAAACTGAAAGATCTATATGTTCCAATGAGAGGCAAAGGGCCAGATGTAATGACGCCTGAGTTCAGTGACCGTGAGGGATGCCGGTTGAACGCAGACTTTTTTTTAAAGAGGCAATCACTTACAAGGAAAATCGATGCCTTGTAAGTGATTTCCCCTTTTAAAAAACATCCAAGTTCAGCTGGCATTCCGCATGGCCCACCGAACTCGGGCTTAATTTCATCCTGCCCATAGAAGGGACCACTTACCGCAGCTGGAAGTTCCACACAGGGCCGTATCTGGGGCTGTGTAAGAGGGGCACTCAGGGTGATCTTAAGAAAGAATACCTTTCACCTTGATGCCCCTGTGACACAAGTAGAACAGCACTACTTTAATGCTGTGGGGAAAGCCCATATATCTACACCAATAAAAAGAATCAAAAAACAAATTAATGCAGGGCTCATTTCATCAGTTATTAGAATAACAAATTTATCTGAGCCACCACAAAACAAGAAGGACTCCAAATCCCCTGATGATTTTTGTACTGGAAAAAGCAAGTTCTTGGCTGAATGGACATGAGACCAATTCTGCTTTTAGTGAAGTTTTCAAACGTAACTGAAATATAACCCCTGGGTGCCACCCTTGATGATAAAAGAGAAGCAGGAGTTGGTGTATTAAGAATAACATCCACTATCTGGTGACTTGAGAGGAGGGACCCATGTGCAGTCAAAAATGGCCAGAAATGCTCGGCTTTGATTATATGATTGGTCCCGGTATTGTGCTGCCCATAGTTCCTGTGGTTTGTGCTGATCATCCCATCCTCCTTGTGGGCGTACAAATGTGAATTCAGTCAGTTGTCACAGAAAATCTGGAACTTTTTCTTTCCAGATTCTTAATGTGCGATGATATCAGGCCCTTTTGATTGCTAAGAAAATCATGTTGGTTGTTGGTTCGAACAAAAACAAAAAATAGTAGTGTATATGCACATACATATAGATGTTCCATATAGTGGAATTAAATATTCTACCATAGTGGGTTTAAAATACAAATTAAAAAAAAATTCATAAAAGCTGCAAACATTTTTCCATTGCTTGAGAGAGAGAATTTTTTTTCTCTAATTTTCTACTGGTTCTTTAATATAATTCAGCTTGTGATATAAAGGAACACTTTATTAAAGCAATACCACATTATTGTATTACATTTTTCTATTTGATATGAATAGGCTGTAAGTATTTGAAAAAAACAACAACAAAAAACAACAACAACATTCAGCTACCACTGTGACATCATTCTGTGAATGGCAGAGCAAGCATATAATTGCATCCTGTAATTCCACCAGTCCATTCTCCAGAGACTCGGGGCACATCAGTGTAGTTACACTGTGTGCCATTGTGCAATGGAGCTTACATAATTAAGGACTACTGTATATTAAGAATAGCAATATGAAATTCCCACAGTGGTTATTGCACCTTCTCATTAGTTCCATTGCTTTGATAAACCAAACTGCAACCACTGACATGGTACACCATTCATTCATATATTCCACCTAGTATATAGCTTTTATATAGCTTTTAGTATATAGCTTTTATAACTACAAACAGCAGCTGAACAAAATTACTTTGATAAAGAATTATAATATTATATATACATTTAGAGTAAATAAAAAAATGCAATCATTGAAAAACCTATATGATGTATGATGTATGATGTATTCAAAGAGAACCTAGTCACAGCAGAGGATGGATGGATGGATGGATGGACCCTTGCTTTGTAGTGAAACACTAGTGTCCTTTTAGCATAATCCCCATTAAGTGTGTCTCTTCAAAAACTTCAGACAAGTCTATTTTATTCAGGGATATTTTAGAGTCATAGACAACACATGTCATGACATTGCCACATCAAAATATGTCGCTTTAAGCAGCACGCCAAAAGGCAGATACATAGATAACATGCTTTGGCTGACCTTGAACTTCCTTCAGAAGCTCTTCTGTGAGCCTGAACAGGCTTACAGGATGGCAGGACAGAGCAATATTTTGGTAGCTGTCACACCAGCATACTAAAATGTGCGTCAAGTCATCTCTGATTTCTAAAAGTGCAACCTCAGATTTGTCATGGCATAGAAAGTCAAGATAATAGATGGCGGCCATTTATAGATGCATGCTTGTGTATTAAAGGAATGAACGAGGTGAGTGAGAGAGCCTGGAATGTGGGTCTCTTGGGTCTTCTGAACATTCGGTTTCTCATTCGTATCTTAACGAATTTTAGGTCCGTTGTATTTAAGATGGTATTAACTATTTACTAGGTTTTCCTTCAATATCAACATCCACAATCAACAAACATCATGGCCAATTTGTGTAGCAATGATAACGCAATGTGACTGTAAAGCTAGGTACACACCTATGCAATCGTCCTGCAGATCATACAATTTACAACCTGTTGAGATATTGTATGAGCGTGTACGCACCCATGATCATGTTTTATCTGATTTGGTTTAATGTTTGTCATAATATTTCTGCAAACACAATGATGCAATGTCAGTCAACCCTGGAAGCGTGTACGGCTGTATACACTAATAACCATTCTGTCCATTATTTCTGCAGATGCTTCTCCAACAAGCAAATACAGATGTAGACAGGGCCATTTCTAGGGCCGGGGAGCCGTGCACCAGGTGACTTTACAGCAGTATTCTACGCGGTCTAGTGCTGGAGCAGTCATGGTCAGAGCCGGCCCTAACCAATATGATGCCCTGGGCAAGTTTTTGTCTGGTGCCCCCTAGCACCGCTGCTAGTTCCACCTCTGACCCTGCACCCATCTCCCAGCACCATCACCCCTCACCCATAGCAGTACTCATTTTGGTGCTCCTACCCCCTATATTTTAAATACGAACGGTGCGCACATTCGGTGCACAGCCCAAAAAGGGACATGTTCTTGCCGGGAAATAGTACCCCCAATTCAAATTACGCCACACAGTAGTGCAACTTTAGTCACATTTTATCATGCGATAGTGTCCACGTTACATCACACAGTAGTCCCACTTTACCTTATGTACGTTACTCCTCACAGTAGTGCTCCTTATTCACATTACATCACACTGAATTGCTCATTATTCACATTACACCACACCACACCATATTGCTCTTTATTCTCATTGGACCACACAATAGTGCCCATTCTATACGTTACACAACACAATAGAGCACATTTATACACATAGGGCCTAATTCAGACTTGATCGGCTATGATCAATTACTCAGACATGCGGGGGGACGCCCAGCACAGGGCTAGTCCGCCCAGCATGTTTGGCTCTGCCCCGCTGCACAAGTACAAAAGCATTGCACGGCGGCGATGTACTTGACAAGGGAGCTACGCATCGCTGTCTGGGTCGCAGCGGCTGCGTGTGATGTCATGCAGGCGCGGCGGCTGCCCCCGTATGGTCCGGGCATGCCTGCGTTGTCCGGACCACGCCCCTAAAATGGCAGCCAAACCACGCTGGCCCGCCCCCTCCTGCCAGCAGAATGGCATCTGGCATGTACCGGTGCATTGCGGTGCTGGCGCATGCACAGTTCAGACCTGATCGGCTGCTGTGTGAAAATGTACAGCAGCGATCAGGTCTGAATTAGGCCCATAATACCACACAGTAATGCCACTTACACATGACACACATTTTTAATGTCCTCATAAACATAATGCGCCATACACATTATGCCAACCTTTATTAATGCCCTTATACACATAATGTCCTTTACACATGCCACACAATATTAATGCCACCCAATATTAATACCTTACACACATAATGTCCCTTGCAAATATGCCGCACATTATTAATGCATTTATACACGACACACATAACGCCCCTTACACGTGTGCCGAACACTATTGCACAACCAGCCCACCCGCACACAGCACTCACATGGCCGCTAATACTGTGACCTCTGCCACTGCTTGGATAGATACAGATGTGTCCTCATACATCTTGCCTCGCAATACGCCATGCAGCAGGAGATGCCTTTTTTGCCGAAAAGTCGGGCACCTTTTTTGCCAAAAATGCATCTTATTTGCATTGCTATATGGCTAGGATGCACAAGCAGCTTCTACTGAATAAAATGATATATATATTCTGTGTGTGACCGACTGTATCTGCATACAAAATGCTTTGTTACAGTGATTTCCAGGATACACTGTAACAAAGCATTTTGTATGCAGATACAGTCACAGTTACACACAGAATATAGGCAAGCTGCATATTATTTTAATCAGCAGAAGTGCTTGTGACCCATGGTATTCCAAATGCCCTAGGCATTTTCCTAGTTTGCCTATGCCTACGGCCGGCTCTGGTCGTGGTAATGATGGAGAGCAGCCGGGAAAATGCTGCTGTGACCGCAAGCACCAAACGGGAGGTGGCCTGCTGCGTGAAACTCCCCGACAACGAGCAAAAAGATACCAATACTGTGGGGTATATTAAAGGTGCCAGGGCATAACTATGGGGCATATAGTAGTAAGTTGTCCTGGGCAGTACTGTGTGGGGCATAATAAAGTGCCAGGAGCATTACTGCGTATGGCTTATTATGGTGCAAGGGGCATTACTGTGTGGGACATAATATGGTAGAATTTTTTTCTTTCCTGTGGTGGCCCAGACCTTGGGGTATCAAAAACTGGGGGGTAAGATAGACTTTTCCTGCAAGGCCACGCCATTTTTAGTGGGACCACACCCATTTTTATTGAGAATGCACCCAGTTCAGCAGGGTCCAGCCCCCTTAAAATGTCATTTTAAAATGTCTAGGGGGGGGGGGAAATTTTTTACTGTTCTCACTGGGAGCCATATTGTCTAGAAACAGCCCTGTTTGTTTCAAGATAGGAGGTCACAAGATAGGAGGTCACAGATCACATGGTAGATTGTAATAGTGTGCATGCATGAATCTGTATGTTCATCTGGAATTTCAATCATCAGAGAAATTGTAAGAACAATCATATCTCAATGCATTATTAATTTTATTTATATAGCACCAACAAGTATGTAGACATTTGTCACTCATTTACATCAGCATACACTACGGAAGCGTCCTGGTCATTCCAAGAGGGTAGGCAAGTATGGCATTAGGATTCCCTATGGTAGACTTGCAGGCATAATTACACTAATAATATGCGGATTAATATTAAAAAAAACTACGAGGGTAACACAATATATACATGCAGGGGTGTCGAGGTCAAAGGACCTGGAGCTAGTGCTCTGGGTGCTGCCTGCAGTGGAGGATGTCGACTTGCACGACTCGTGCCACAGTGATCCTGGTGGGTCAATGTCAGAGTCAATAATCTGATGCCGCCTGCCTGGGATTACCACAACTTTTCAGTGAAATCACACACACTGTCAGCTGTGAGTGTGTGTGTGATGATCCATGATAGAGATGCTGGGGTCAGGGCTCACCAGCAGGCTGGGGGGCACGGGGCGTCTAGCTACTAGGGTGTAGATGTTGGGTGGGCCGAGGGTGACATACTGTACACAGCAGACAGTGTGCCCTAGGTGGAGAGGGGAAGGTAAAACAAGAAACACAAAGCCACAGGGAGGTGAGGTTCAGGGTGAGGGCGGCACAGGGTGCATATATTATCAAGCAAAAGGTGATCTCTGTAGACCATTTAGGATATATATTTTTTTCTATTTCACAATAGATTCACATACTGGTCACTTCCAGTTTAGCAAAAGTCAGTGGGTGGAGGGGATGGAGGGGGAAGGGACGGCCTGCAGTTACATAAGCATGCTACAGGAATCATGGCTTCATGCTACACCTCTGTATATATGTGGGAAGCACTTAAGCAGAAAACACTTCATAAATTTAAATATGAACATTTATGACAAATAAACAGGACTTTACGAATAAAATAATAAAATCAGGTGCAGCTTTTATAAATATAAAACAGCATAATATAGTTAATTAGAATGGATTATCCCCTTGATGCTGCTCCCAACTTCTGATTAGCCTCCAAAACATAAATATTATATATATCGGCGACAGGTCCAACATATAGCAGTAGAGGGGGCACTCAGTAATAACAACACAATGAGGCAGGTACCAGCAACAACACTTCAAAGTTTTACTTTGTCCTCAGGTTTCAATAAGTACAATTGTGAACATACCTTATAAGAGGTCCCCGCCATGTGCAAACGCGCTCCAGTGCGGGTCCAGGATGTAGACGACGTCAACACCCCTTGCCTCGTCGCACGGGCAACCAGTTACAACAAAACAAGAACACATTCAACATACATAGCACTAGACACTGAATGTGGATCTTGTGGCATTCTTATAAGATAAAAGGCTACCACACTGGATTCCATAAACAAAGATGCAAAAAACAAACATGTAAGAAAAACATAAAAGACCTACAAGGAAAATAAATCACTGAGCAGAGCAATCAAAAATACAGCAATACATAGAGACACACGGTGCCCCACAGAACTACAATACAAGGACCGAATGCAGCACACAAGTTCAATATCAATGAAGTATGTCGCCACTAACAAGTAAATACATTTATAATTAATGAAAGCAATGCAGATTTAGAGTTGAATTGAATCCCCGAGGGGCCAACGTCTGCAATTCATGAATCCATTTTGATTCCTTCTGCAGCAGTCTAAGTGATCGGTTACCACCACGTAATCTCCACGGTTCATGATCAATGATCATATATTTAAGACATGCTACACTATGTTGAGCCTGAATGAAATGCCGGGATACTGGCTGATCGCTACTGCTGGATGCTAGGGCATTCCTGATGGCCAACTTATGATTTGCTATCCGTTCTCATAAAGGTTCGGTCGGTTTTGCCGACATAGTATAGCCCACATGGGCATATGATCAAATAAATAATAAAATTGAGTGGTGCATGAGACTCTATGACGAATCACATATCTCTTAACTATGTAAGGATTGCAGAAAAATGTACCAACCGACAAGGACCTACAAGTGGTGCAATTCAAGCACCTAAAGCAACCCTTTTTGAGAGACAGAAATGTGTTTTGCTCACTCTAAGATGCCTGTAGTCCCGTGATGTCGGTTCTGGCGACCCAGTCTCTAATGTTCTTTCTCCTGGTAAACGAGGACATGATTATTGTGTCCCCCAAATTGAGGTCTTTATCAGTACCTAAAATAGGCCGCACTAGGAATACGGCTACTACATACGTTGTAATGACTGACCCAGGGCATCAGTTTGTTCCCATGTTCCCTAGGCTTAGTGGACAAATGGGACTTACGATTACATTGTAAAGCTTTAAGTTTTAGCCTGAAGCAATTTGTCAAGGTCATAACCTCTCTGTCCAAATTTAGTTATCATCTCATCAATGTGTCTACTAGCCATCGCTAGATCACTGCACACCCGAACTGCACAAATTTTAAGTGCTTCGGGTGGAAGTTATCAGCGTGCAGAAGTGTGTTTCTGTCTGTAGGCTTTTGATACAACTCAGTTTGCAAATGACAGTCGACAATCTTAAAGAAACACATCCAAATAATTAACACTATGTGTGCTAATATTGTAAGTAGATTTGATAAGGTGATCTGAAGCATAATGGATGTCAATGTTAGCCTTAAAGGACTCCTGAGAACTTGACCAGTTAATAAACAAATGGTGTATGTATCTAACAAAAAATACAATAGACTCTGAAAATGCAACATTATCAAAAAATATCTCCTTTTCTGCTGTGAACATATATGCATTTGTGTACGATGGGACCACAGGGGACCCCATCGCACAGCCAGATGTCTGCAGGAAAAACCTGCCATCAAACATAAAATAGTTATATGTCAATACCATTTCTATCAAATCTATGACAAAATCAACATCAGGACCACATTATAGAGGGTTACCAGTAATTAAACTGCGAACCGCAGCAACACCTAATTCATTGGGTATAACCGTATATATATGCTAGAGATGTCAACACTTCATAGAACACTATCAGAAGGAATTACACGCAGGGCACTAAGTTTGTTGATGAAAGTATTGGTATCAAGTAAATAACCTTCCTGACCAACATTGCACGGCTGTAAAAGTGCATCCAGTTATGTGGAAACTCTTTGGAACAACCCATTCCGGGTCACTATGATTGGGCGACCCGGTGATTGCTCCAACGATTTGTGTATCTTGGGTAAGGAGTATAATACTGGTACTAGTACTACAGGATTGTACAACAATTAAAGCATTCATTAAAGTACTGGAAATTATCCCTAATTCCACGGCAGCCTGAAGCTTACTATTCAACAATTTAGCAAATGACTGTGTGGGATCCCCATACAACAGTCTATATACACAGCGTTATCACTTCGTTGGCATTCAAGTTCAGCTCTATAGTCATGAATATTCTGCACTACAATAGCCCCGCCTTTGTCAGTCAGGCGTTTTGTGATGTCAGCATAGCCAGACAAATCTCTAAGTGCTACAAATTCTGCCTTACTCAGACTATTGTGACGAGCAAAAATAGAATCTCACACACAACTTCTTGCATGACAACGTTATCTAACATGCACCCATATGTTTTAATCGCTGCATTGTTAGAAACAGGGTCAAAGCAGCTCTGTGCTTGTAATTTAGACAACTGTACCAGAATATTATTATCAACATTAGAAGCCCTAGATTTAGATCCTCTGAAGTGTTCATGGAGTTTCAATTGACGGTTCAGTTTATATTTTTCAGTTTCTCACTGCATAGAATCAAATCGTACTGTAGGTACGAACGAAAGTCCTTTACTGAGTACTTTAATCTCAGTGGGAGTCAATTTATAAGACGAGAGATTGAATATTATTTCCTCCGTGCCAGGGGAGGCCGGCCCACTCTGCCTCTGCTCCGTTCTTTGACTATGGCCGCCTCTCCACCTTCTCTGCCGCCACCTGCTCGGCGGGTCCGTACCCCTAAAGGGGAATTAGAAGACACCGCACGGCCATCAGAGGCAGTATCAGAGTCACTATTGGTATTTCTATCACCAGAGGAATCAGAGTGCCATAAATTGTTTGTAATTCCATTGACAGTAACTGCGCTGTTGTTCATTAAGGGTACCACATGCCCACAAGTAGACCCGATTTTGTTCATAGTCCACATTTACCTTAGCAAGTTTTTGCCTCTTAAACTGTTTTAGATCCCATCCTTAAGAGGAGATTTGGCCATTTAGTTTTTCTAGCTAGTTGGTGTTACTTTCCTCAATAATGATGTTCTTAAACTTGGCCTCAAAAGTAGCTTTTTTTTCACAAGCCACTGCCAGCTAATGCGCGGATTCTTCAATGACCAGCAAGAGGAAGTCCAGACAACATTCATTAAGTATCCCTATCCAGCGTTAGCAAAATTAAATATTGTACCGTCCAATAGTGGATTGAATTGCAGACGTTAGCCGCTCGGGGACTCAATGAAACTCTAGGTCTGCATTGCTTTCTTTAAATTATAAATGTATTTTCTTGTTAGTGGCGACATACTTCATTGATATTGAACTTTTCTGCTGCATTGGGTGCTTGTATTGCAGTTCTGTGGGGCACTGTGTGTCTCTATGTATTGCTGTATTTTTGATTGCTCTGCTCAGTGATTTATTTTCTTTGAATGTCTGTTATGTTTTTCTTACATATCTGTTGATTTTCGCATCTTTGTTTATAGTATCTAGTGTGGTAGCCTTTTATCATATAGGAATGCCACAAGATCCACATTCAGTGTCTAGTGCTATGTATTTTGAATGTGTTCTTGTTTTGTTGTAACTGGTTGCCCAGGCAACGAGGCGAGGGGTGTTGATGTCATTAGTGGGCATCTACATCCCAGACCCGTGTAGGAGAGCTTTTACACATGGCAGGGACCTCTTATAAAAGTATGTTCACAATTGTACTTGTTGTAACCGGAGGACGAAGTAACACTTTGAAACGTTGTTGCTGATACCTGCCTCATTGTGTTATTACCGAGTGCTGCCTCTACTCAGCAACGTAACTACCACCCCTGCAGCCACTGCGGAGGCTTGGAGGCGCCTGCTGTGCTGTCCGGGAAGGAGGGTACAGTCCGGTAAGGAGGGCACAGCGCGCGCCTCTCCTGTGTCCGTCCTGACTCCTGTGACTCCGGCAGCGTGTCTGTCAAATGAAGTGCCAGTACGTGAGCCAATCAGAGCTCGTGGACCGGCAGCCAATTTGGAGCCACAGCTGCCGGTCCGTGAGCTCTGATTGGCTCATGAACCGGCGCTTCATTTGACAGACATGCCGCCGGAGACACAGGATGGATACAGGAGAGGCACGCGCTGTGCCCTCCTTCCCGGACTATACCTTCTTTCCCGGACAACACAGCAGCGGTGAGCGGGAATAGGGTGTGTACCTGGCACTGGCGGGGCATATTTGGCACTGGGGGCATGTGTAGCTGGCACTGGGGAGGCATATGGGGCACTGGGGGCATGTGTATCTGGCACTGGGGGGCATGTTTTTATCTGGCACTGTGGGGGAATATCTGGCACTGGGGGCATATGTGGCATTGGGGGCACACCCCTAGCAACAAGCATTACCCCCTGGTAACAAACACGACACCCAGCTGAATCCATTTAACCTCATATCCAAATATATTTAGGAGATACAGTATGCAAATAAACACACACGCACAAAAAACCCCCATTAAACAATGTGATTTTAATAGTCAGTTCAATTTTGTTTTTGTCAAAGTCTAAATTCTGCTATTGTATTTCCATAGTAGATGCACAATAAAAAAGTGCCCTAATTAGCCCTATTCTAGATCACCCATTATCTAGCCTGTTTATTATAATTTTATTTATAACAAGGTGCCATAAGCGTCCAGCAGTGCTGCAGAATAGGGGAAGAATAGCATATGCAAACAAATATACACAAGCTCGTAACTTTACAAATAAACATAATTACAATGTACCAGTTGCATAATTATGTTGAGAAAAACAAAAAGGAGAGGGGACCATGTTAACAGGAGCTTATGTTCAAGAGAACTTACATTCTAGATCTTACCTAGACACTAAAAAAACAAAAACCGTAACAAACATAGGAAAATAATGCTGTAAAGCTAACATAATAGGATTTTTCACACATCTGGGCATTCTGACAAATGGAATAGAAGACATTACTGTGCAAATATTTTTGAGGTATTGACCTGCATGCCATTTAACTGAATGAGTGGGAGACAGAATGCTTTACAGGCAATGCAAAAGGTGTGAATAATATGTATGTCACACAATGCATTACTCAAAAACTGATCAAGTGAATGAAAATGCAAAAAGTAATAGATATGCCTTAATGTACAATGTGTAGGCAGCTATATTCTATATGTTGTACTAAACTGCAGAACCTGAGTAAGGCTAAGTACACACTAGCAAGGGTGTAGCTACCATAGGTGCAGGGAGTGCAGCTGCTATGGGGCCCAGAGCTGAGAGGGGCCCACCTTCCCTGTCAATTTTACATGTGTTATATACATTTTTCGCCATTGGGTGGTACGTAGGGGTCCTTTCAATCTTTATCCTTGGGGCCTGCAATATATCTAGGTATGCCCCTGGACCTGCGCATTGTAGTGTGGTATAAAATGAACTGTAGAGCATTTCAATGTTATATAATATGAACCGGGGCACTGTAATGAGGCACAATATAAATGGGGAGCACTATATATCATAATGTGAATTGGGGGTACTGTGCGGCATAATGTGTACTGGCAGCTCTGAAATGTGACATAGGGTGAACTTAAGCACTATTGCAATTCATAAAAGAAGCTAGGGCACTACTACTGGGCATAACATTAAATAAGACTCTACTATAGTTCAGACAATGAACTAAGGCACTATTATAGGGCATAAAATTAACAACTGTTGCAAAGAAGTGTCTAGAAGCATTGGGACGGGGCCCCCTTCAAAATGTTGCTATGGGGCCCACAAAGTTCTGGCTACGCCCCTGCACACTAGGCGGCATCGCTAGTGATAGGACCCAGCATTGGCAAGTGCATACACACATTAATTCTTAACTATTAATCTCCACATAGACCTTTCAGAAAGTTTAGATAAAAGGATTGTCATCATTTTCATTTTAAGTAGCTTGTAGCCACTTAAAAAAAAAACAGAAATAAATACAATTAGAATATAAGCACTCACAACTAACTGGCAACTATTTGCCTGGTGCCTTTCTTTTAAGGATTATACATATGGAAAAATAACATGGATGGCACTTTGCTATATATACACACAAAATTATAAAAGAAAATTAAACACTTGACTATGTAAATTACATTTAGAAGATTAAAACAATATGATTGAACAATGCTGCCAAACATGCCAGATATATAGCCAACATAATGAAATGGAAATTGATTGTATACTGTAAAATACAATACTGTACACTGCAAATGTTAAAGAATGTGCCCCTAGTAACACAGCTGTACGTTGTAGCACTTTGCATATCCGTATACCTTTGCTATGTCTGACAGCTGCTCTTTTCCACTCAGTTTTTCTTCTGCATGTCTCCTATTGGTTTACGCTTCCTAGGTGTTTGGTGTACATTAGTGCGACTTCTGCTGTATGTATTTCCCTTTGTCATACTGTTGCTCCTGTGTCATTCTGGATGGCTGTCACATTGTATAGCTTTGTTAACAATTCTAGGAGAAAAGAAACTGCTTGTGCATATTTTTAAATGAGAACGTTTAATGTCATCTTTACTTTGGATTAGCAAATGAACTTGGTGCTTTACAGGGGTGGGGCTAGCAGCTAGCCACTCTGCTACCTGAGGCAACAGCTGTACTGACAACATATGCAGGGGCAATCAAATATTTAGCTGGATAAGTGATGCCACATACAGGTGTGAGGAATCATTAAATCTTTAATCGGCTCACACACACACACACTATACAAAATCAGTAGTTTTATTTTTAATTAAAAAAAAAGGTTAAATTCATAAAACTTCTACCTAGCTACACTGTGGTGCATTTAGCAGGTTGTTAAAAAGACAGCTGGTCCCAAAAACACAGAATCTCTGAATCATCACTTAGGCCCATACTGTCACAAATACATACATACATACCGTAGACAACAAAAATACATAGGGAGAAGGCGTTCACTGTAATGTTTACTAAAGGGGGAAAAAAAGCCTCTTAGAACCATTAGTTTTAATGTTCAGTTCTCTATTTTTTTCAGAAGGACTTAAAATGAGCTCAGGCACTGAAGAAAATTTTTAAAAACTCCTCTACTTTAACATTCTGAAATAGAATTGAGAAATACAGCAAAATGAATATAAAAATATATAGATGTTATATAGCAAAATTGCTTTAGGTTTCTACACCTCGTGAGCCATCATAAAACCGTTTTGCAAATTAAATCAAAACGCCATGCAAAATATATTTTGTTCTGAATACTAAATGCTATTGTGCCGGTTCCTAGATGAACACAGACTACGAGCAAAGCTGTTTTTTTGTTTTAAATACATGACGTCTTCTTAACCATATTCAAAGTTAAACCTTGGGGCAAAATTTAAACTGTTTCCATGACAACTGAAATTTTGCTCTCTGATAAAGCTATGGTCTTTGGATTACGCATATGAAGGGTTTGCCAATATGTAGAAATCTCACAAAGAATTAAGCTCATATTTAACCATGAAGGAAAAGCCGTACTCCATAAAGCCTTATAAAATGTGATAATATTGAGAACATTCAATTCCTACATATAGTAGATGAAAGCAATTCACATGTGCGTGACAGGTTTCTGGTATTAGGGAAAATATATATTTCTTGGAGGAAGGGATATTGAAATATGAAGCACAGAGAAGAAAGGACAAAGCTACTAAATAGATTAACATTTAGAAAGTGAAAAGATAAAAGACAAAACTTCTATGGCTCAGCGAGCATACGGTAATGTTTCAGTACAGCTATACAATCATATACACTACATGTAAATTGATGTAGGATGTGGCTTACAAACCCATCTAGTGCAGATCACACACCACTCAAGAGTGGTAAGCAGTCACTATGGCCATGTACATTTGGTCACAGGCTGAGCCAACTATGCAATCACTATGCAATCAATATAGGCAAAAAGCCATACAGCCAGGTCTATAAGAGTTTGTCTACCCATTGACATGGTCAAACTGGGTATTGACGGAGGCGCCTATGTCCACAAGCATTAGCATATTATCACACATTACCTGCAACCAAAGATACAACTGCTATGTGTACTGCATACCTCCCAACATGTAGTCTGCAGGTCCTGGGACTGCTGCATGGGGCCTAAAAGAGGCAGTGCCCTCAGCAAAAAGGGAGCATGGCTTTACAAGAATTCCACAACTTTGAGGTTTGCAAAAACGGTGATTTGCTGTAGCTGCACAGGAGTCACTGCTGACGATTGTCATCATCCTCCCTTGTGGGAACCCTTGACAGGAAAGAAAGACAGAGACAGCAACACACACACACACACACACACACACACACACACACACACACACACAGGGGTAAATTTACTAAGATGGAAGTTCTATTTAAGATGGGATGTTGCCCATAGCAACCAATCAGATTCTACTTCTCATTTATCTAGCACCCTCTAGAAGATATATACCTGTAATCTGATTGGTTGCTATGGGCAACATCCCATCTTAAATAGAATTCCCATCTTAGTAAATTTACCCCACGGTCTTATCTGTGCTTCTGTGCACTCATCCATAGAGTCTGCTTCTGCTGTTAAATGACAACACTTCTTACCCTTTCTGTAGTTAAACACATTAGAATATTTGGTGTCTGTAATGATTTGGTTAATGCTGTAATGGTATAGAATACAGCACATACAATAAATATAGGTAGTGCCTACAAGGTGCAGACAGTGCAGTGCCCACAATAAAACATGAAATACACAAACATCATCATTTATTTATATGTTTAGGGATGAATTCACACAAGGTCAACTTGCATTTGAAATTTATTGCATAGGCATCACATTTATCATGTATATTGTGCTTAGTGAGAAGAAAAGAAATATTACAGCGAATATGTAATGGTAACAAGAAACCCTGTATTGCAGACAGCAGTGTTCGCATCACTACTTGCAAAACTTCCCAAAATATTTTGTTACTAATGTTATATAGAAATATCTTGCAACAAGCATTTAAGCATAGACACGCCCATTGGTGAACCAAGAAATGCCATTTGGGCAGAGTATGACAGACCCCCTAGGCGGCACGCCGTACTCTGCACAGCACATCCTACTGTAATCTTCCTGATTCTAGTTTTCAAAAGTAGGAAAGTATGCATCTATTCACTGCTGCTCCACTAAGCAGGGCAGCGAGTAGCAAGGGGTCTCACAACTTTCCCCCACCGCGGACACAGTGGGACAGTCCCATCCTACAGCCCATACTGTAGTTTCCAACAACAGAGCTCATTATAAACAGACTATCCCTGTGCTGTATGATGGTTTTGTAGTACATAGCTCACTAATGCCAATCTTCAAAAGGTCATTTGATAAAGGAAACGACTCTAAACCGCCTGAGCGATGTGCACATCTCATGGAACATGCATACCTAATCTCCAATTAAACAAAGCATTCTTTCATTCATTTATATCCCAATTTTGAAGCATCAATTATTTTCAGTTTATAGCGTGACCCTCAAGGTTCCATCAAGACCCCTTTCGTTGCTATCTGGTTTCAAGTTGATTTCACAGAAAGGTGTGTCAGACTGTGCAGACTCTTTATGCATGGTAATGCATTCTACTTGTTAGTTAAATTGATTAGAAGACACCTAGGGTTTTTCTAATGCAGAGAGCATCACTAACACATTGTAACTATGGGCATGTCCGTTTAATTGTAAGTCCGTTGAAGTGTATGTAATTTGACCTTGCTTCAGGGAGCTTTTAAAAAGACATTTATTAACACATTTCAAAGCTGCGCTGCAGCAAAGAGCTATGAACTCTACACAGAGCTTAACCGGGGGGTTTCATAGTGCAGGACTGTGAATTCTGCAGTGACGCATAGGGAACGCTTGACATGTACTGGTCAATTCATTTACATTTCTTTTCAAATCACTGGAATCAGAGAGCTCATTACACTTGATACATTTTAAAACAATTGATTTTAAGGTCTATGGAGTAGTATTTCCTTAGCTTCACAGATTATTGGGAATGGTATGACTAATTGACATTTAGAATGTCGTCAGTCAGAATGTTGACACAGACGTAGGTCAAAAATATATACAGACATACAGTAAACTTACTGCAGATGGACATGCTTAAAATGTTGACATTTAACACGTCGACACCAGAATGACAATGTGTTTTTTTGCTTATTTTAGCATAACCATAAACCGAACTCTAAAAATAAAAATATGTGGACATTCTAGTGTCGACATGTTAAATGTTAATGTTTTGAATGTGTCAACATTTTAACCATGTTGACCTAAGTATGTAAACAAATTGGTTTTTGTCCTAATGTAAGGGACTATGGACCTTATTCAGAGATGGACGCAGATTGCTGCATACGTAGTAAGATCTGCATCCACCTACTCACATGCTGGGGGCCACACAGCACAAGGCCCACAGTATATGCAAAGCCGTTTCCTGATACATCTGCAATTACATTGCGGTGGCATCTAACTAAAGTTGACCTCTGGCAGCACAGCCAGGCAGTTCGCCACCATTTTTTTTAAATTGGAGCAGCTGCGTGTGACATCATGCAGCCACCCTGAAACCGCTCACGGCACCCCCCCGTTCAGGTCGCTACACCCTCCCCTAAAGCCACGTCGCCTCCCGCAAACACCCCCCGCAAATGCCCACCACTGTCAATCACGTTGCGGCCGCATCCTTCCGGGATGCGGGTGCAATGTTTGAGGCTGTGCAGGCGCAATGCGGCCACTGCTCCGAATAAGGTCCTAAATTCTTACAGTCGACTAGATAACTGTATAGTTAATATGTAAGCAATACAAGTCAAAGATACCAGAATACTTGTAAATTGCTTGCAGTACTGATATGGGGAGAGTTCTGTGTATGTGGATGCTTGTAATATTTGCTGCAATTACATTGCTACCAAAGTCCTGACATGCAAAGTGTTTCCAAATAGCAGACATGACAGCAAAATCACCTTGAAAACAGTATAACTTTACACTTCATACACTTGAACTAGTGACTACAGTAGTTCTTTGTTATCTGTTCTTTTCAACAGTAAGGGGATGATTCAATGAGCTATTAATAGCAATATTTTCCACATCGCTACAATGTACCGTGTCATTGCTACATCACATATCGCTTGTAACCCTGCTATCTGGCATAATATTGCCAGGAATTGAGCAGCACTACACAAATGCCTGTGAAAAACGGTTTTTGAAAATGATTTTATGAAATTACAATATTTAAGGCTGGTTTAAGAATCTCACTCTGCATTCAGTCATTGGAATATGGTTTAAATAGAGTCAATTTATTTTTGAAAATTACAATATTTTTTAGTCTATTACAACACTTGTTATACATAGAAAAGATCTTATTACAGCAAAAAGGGTTGTTTTTTTTCTATTTTAAATCATGATGTTAAAAAAAAAAAATCTATTCCAGTGGTTCTCAAACTCGGTCCTCAGGACCCCACACGGTTCACGTATTCCATGTCACCCAGCAGCTGCACTATGTATCACCAACTGGCACATTTTAAAAATCTACAGGTGACCTGCAAAACATGAACCGTGTGGGGTCCTGAGGACAGAGTTTGAGAACCTGTGATCTATTCTATCTACCCATCTGTGTTGGGTACAAAATCCTGGCAGTTGGGATCCGAAGGTCACATCTTATTCGATCATGCCAGGCAAGTGGATAAATAGGTCAGGTGTGTTACAAGTCATACTATATGTAGGTTTAAGGAAAAAGTCACTACACCTTTCGGCCTGGATAACTCATGCCAGGCGTCTCGCCCCAAATTGCAGGATGTAAACGTAGATTCTAGTTGCTAAAACCACTCACAAATGCAATTATTGTGGATGAACTAGCATAGCAGCAAAGGCGGAACTACTAGCGGTACATTGCACTGCAGTGATGAAGTAGATCGCAGACAGAAAGGCCTTTGCTGTCTACTCGCATGGAGCATTCTGAAGTCTCTACTCAAGATGCAGAGAATCCAGCCTGATGTGGCTGTGGTTTCCAGTGGTAAGACAGCAATATCCAGGATTCCCACTGTGGTGCACAGTGCTGGTGATGTCACAGTCAGTGTATCCTGTGGCCTGCAGGACTCATCTCACAAGAAATAGAGAAAGCGCTGCTGGTTACCAGGCTTGGCCGTGGAAGGAACATGGAGAACATGACACAGATACTAAGATGGAATCAGTGGGAGTATGGGAGCAGGGTAAAGTCTCCTCTCACATGAGATAGAGGAAGCATTGCTTGTTATCAGGCTTGTATGTGGAAAGAACATTGGGAACATGACACAGATATTAAGATGGGACCAGTCAGTGGGGGTATGGGAGCAGGGAAACGTCTCAAATTATCACCAGGAAAATAGTATCATGGCCACTGCCCATTTTTCCAGTGATTTGTGCAGCACAGAGGTCTACAGTATGTAAGACTCCATAGAGGTGAATATAATACATGGGTGCTGAACTTGTGCCCATTGTAGATACACAACTGATTACATTATATCCACAAAAAAAAAAAAAAAAGAGAAGATGCCCAATTAACAATACGGTATAAACCAGAAAAAAAAACATTATTATATTCATACATATTGAAATATGGGATTATATACCAGGATAGTTCCAAAACTCAGTTCTCAGGGAGCACTAACTGTCCAGGTTTTAAGGATATTCATGTTTGTGCACAGATTGTATAATCACAACTGAGGTAATAATTAAGTCACCTGTGGTTAAGCATGGTTATCCTTAAAACTTTAGCTGTTGGTGCTCTTTGAGGACCGGAGATTTGG
The DNA here is from genome assembly GCF_028390025.1 of Pseudophryne corroboree. Classification (NCBI taxonomy): domain Eukaryota; kingdom Metazoa; phylum Chordata; class Amphibia; order Anura; family Myobatrachidae; genus Pseudophryne; species Pseudophryne corroboree. Next base: position 421,272,943 of record NC_086449.1, on the reverse strand, counting down.
AACGACTGTACTAGGAGATATTTTACAAGTCTACACATATATAAATATTTTTTTCATTTTTGTACAACATACAGTACAGGTAAGGTACTGTATAAAAGCACATTGCATTAAAAAGTCCAAAAGGTTCTGTATACCGTTTGATGTGCCATGTTTCTGCCCATTTCAATTATTTGAAGCCCTTGCACATAATTGGCCATTTTAGGTTATCATTCTACTATTAGTACTGTACTGTTGTTTGCAATGTAAATGACAAACAATCCCATACTACCCAACTGTTTTGATTCAGGGTGGTTTATTTATTATGTGTGTGGTTTTTTTTTTAAGGGCATATATATTAATAATATTTTGTTAGAAATCCCACAAAAATAAAGATTTTCAGGGTATCCCCGCAAAATCAAGGTAACCCCTAGATCAGTGGTTCCCAAAATGTTGTTAATCACGGCACTCTAGAGTATTAGAAATTTTTTCAGGACACACCTATACCAAAATATGTCTTATTGGTAAATTTAGAAAGAAATATTAAATTAAGTAAGTTGTGTTTATACTGCATGTCATCCTTAGGTTCAATTGTGTGGTGAAAGACAGGATTAGCTTCTATTTGTCCACAAATGTTTGACAGCCATCAGCACTGGTTTTGCCTATTACATTGACCATAAATAATTTGAATTGCTCCTGAACCACCAACCCAGAGCAACCCTGCAAGTGTCCCGAGACACCCAGGGTGCCTAGTAACACAGTTTGGAGAACCACTGCCCTAAATGTAAAAAGGAGAAACTCCATTTCCGACTGCAAAAGGGTTCTATGGGGGTTGCTATGAAAGCCACATTTACCAAGCCATTCCGGACCACAAAGTTCTGTTGGCCCCACAGATGCATGCCAAACTCAGAAGTAACGTGAAAGTGGTAGCTATAACTTTACATCTAGGCAGTCGCTGGGACAGAACTTCTACGCAGCGCCCCAACTTTCATAAAGGCTTCTTACCAGAACCACACTTTATATGCGGTTGTTGGTTAATATGGCCCTAAGAGCCTTGCCCATTTATATTTTGGGCTTAAACCTGCCCAGAAGCAGCTTTTCTCCACCACTTAGATCCCTAGATAACCAAAGGAGACTGCTGGGAGTTTTTTTCCTGTTCTGTTTCATACAGTAGGTGTGGAGATAGGGCTATTCCAGATTTGATGACAATGCACAAACAGTCACAAAAGGTTAGTAAAAAAAAATCAACAAAAATGAAATGTATTTAAAAGTGATTAAAGGCCAGTATGTTTTGGCGTGATCCAAATTGTGACCAGTGACTGAGCTACGTGTTTTATCCATGCAATCACAGGCATATCATAATTATTTCTATTTTATAAAAATGGCAATGCTGCTATAGAGATATCGAGTGACAAATTAGACTAATTAGGACTACAGTTAAGCTGTATCTGTAGCACATTAGTCTTGCAAATCGCATATAAGCTCCATGTGTACTAAAGTAGCATCTGTTTCCACTTCAGATTCAAAGGCATGAGAAAAGAAATGTATTCTGCAGTACCAACACTGAAGCAGATTATGATCATCTAAAATGTCCATGTATTATTTTCTCAATTGTCCTCAATGTCCTCTAGTTATGCAAATGTTTTTCATACTAAACGTGCATGTTAATCAGGGGACCAGCAAACCTGAGAAGTGTTTTCTCAATAAAAAGACAGTGAGCTGTACAGAGTATTTTATGATCTATAAAAGTATTTATTGTGCAGGCATATTTGCACAAGTTCAGGTACAAAAGGTGACCACCAGAGGCATACACAGGGGCCTGCACTGTGCATAACGGGGGTAATTCCAAGTTGATCGCAGCAGGAAATTTTTTAGCAGTTGGGCAAAACCATGTGCACTGCAGGGGGGGGGGGGCAGATATAACATTTGCAGAGAGAGTTAGATTTGGGTGTGTTATTTTGTTTCTGTGCAGGGTAAATACTGGCTGCTTTATTTTTACACTGCAATTTAGATTGCAGATTGAACACACCACACCCAATTCTAACTCTCTCTGCACATGTTATATCTGACCCCCTCCCCTGCAGTGCACATGGTTTTGCCCAACTGCTAAAAAAATTCCTGCTGCGATCAACTTGGAATTACCCCCAATGAGCAGTTATTTCAGCACTGCTCAGTAGTTTCACACATGATCACGTTGTCTTATACAGTCTGTTTTCTAATAATGCCAGTTTACTAATTCTATTTCTGCATGGCAGGGCCGGTAACACTTGGCCAAGTGGCTGATGGTACAACAGTAACCATTACATTAGCAGGCTGTTATTGGGCAGCAAATGTTAGAAACTCATGATGATGCTGCACCTGCTCCAGCATTAAGCTTTACATTAAAGTTTGCAAAATGATTGATCATGTTGGACAGTGAAAGCCAGACAACTAAACAGTATTGCAGAAGATAGAAACTGGCCCAAGGGCAAAACTGAACAAAATGTTTCCTACTCCCAATGCCAGATCTTCTCTGTACTATTTTGAACAGCCAAGAAGTCTCTTTTCCAATCTTGTATCTACTGTATAATGTTGGTATGTCATCCAGAATCTGATTTTTTTATCCAATCTTTGGGCCTGATTCAACTGGGCAAACCATGTGCACTTTGTGGGGGGGGGGGGGGGGGGGGGGGGAGGGGGGGCAGATATAACGTTTGCAGAGAGAGTTAGATTTGAGTGGGGGGTGTCCAAATTGAAATCTAAATTTCAGTGTAAAAACGAATCTAACATTTTTGGGCTACATGCAAAAGCATCCAGTACTTACCCTGTGCGTAAAAAAATGACCCAAAATTTAAATCTCTCTGCACAGTACATCTATCCATTATCCACCTATCGGCCAGGATTGCACTCGCCAGGGGTGCCAAGAGAGGAGGGGTGCCACTCAGCGGTGCCACCTACGGCCAGGGGGTAGTCTCACATTTTAGAGGCAGAACCAGTCCTCCCTTTCCCATGCAGTTCCTCACCCGCAGTGACGCCGTGCAACAACTACATCAGGCAGTAGTGGCAGCCAGTGTTATTTGCGCTGGTGTCCGGCGGCTCCGCACAGCAATTGGTGCCAAAAAATTTTTAATGAAGAAACTCAGAATGGCACTACACCCCCATCTGTTGATCTAGATTATCTATTTTGGGGAATGGAACGATTATTAGCTAAACAGATCAAAACTTGGTGGGATATTAAAGGACTAGAGCACTACATTGAAGTAAATAGGATACCCAGAGGACTGAGAATCTTTTTTTTAGGAGCCGACCTTTAGGAACTCAGACCCTGAGTTTATTGAAAAATGTGACTCCATTCTACACGCATGTTCCATCAATTTAATGAAATTATTAATTAGTTAGAGGAGGAAAAACATTGTTGTTCTTGAGAAAGCCATCAAAAGACAAGGAAGCTGAATTAGAACCATTCAAAACCAAAGATGATTACAGAATCAATGAGAGTGTTCTTAATAAGAAGATGGAACACACTGAAGAGGAGGTCATACGGGGAAAAGAAAAAAGTTAATTCGAGATAAGAAAGACTATGAACAAGGAAACACAAAGAACTGGAGCAGATTTAATACCCTTAATAAACCCCATAAAATGGACCAAAGATATCAGTTGAAGACCCTACCACAAAGAACGAAACCAATACGGAGAGACGACTCACCATCAACACAATACATCAAGACATCCAATAGATTCTCCACATTACAGTGATTGAGATCTAACAATGAGCAAGATTTTTTATCCTCACGACAAGGAGCACGACCAAAAGAAACTACCAGGAACCTAGTATGCGAAGACGTCAGACATGCACATCCCAGTTAAAGATACGCTTCACAGAAACAGAGAAAAATGGGGCGGCAGGAGGGAAAGAACACAAAATGAGAAACCTATAACTACAAATACAGTGGACAAAGGAATATTCAACTCATCGTCACATGTTCTAATGGACTCAGAACAATCCCTGCTCAGTAAAGGCCTGTCCTTCGCGCCCACTGAAGGACTGAACAAATTTGACACTTTCATCGATTTAAACAAATTTGTGCGCAAATTAACACTTAAAAGATATTTACTGAAAAAAGAAAAACGCGATTATCTCCAATTACGAGGATAGATCCAAATCAGGTCTCAAACCTAAATCCAAATACTATCCAGTAGAATCAAAAGGGAGCAACGTGAGCATTTTTTTATGACTTAGTGAAAAAAGACTTGTGTGAGACTGAACCAACACCGGTGGCAACCAAGAATCTCCACAACAGAGAAATTGAAGCACTCAAAAATCTCCAGAAAAACACTGATATAGTTATAAAACCGGCTGACAAAGGGTGGTGGTGGTGGTAGTAGTAGTAATGGGCGGGGGGGGGGGGGGCGGATTGGTGATATTGGATCACGATAAATATGTTACAGAAGCTCAAAGACTTCTTGGAAACTCCAACTAATGTACCATGCTATCAGATTATCCTAAAGATATTATATATATATATATATATATATATATATATACACACACACACACACACACACACACACACACACACACACACACACACACACTCTAAGATAACTCCTATTGCAGAGTCTAAGGAGCAATATCATTACAAAGGATGAATTTTCTTTTTTAATGTAATCCAACCCCATAACCGCCAATGCCTGTCCAATCCACCTGGGAGACCTATTGTTGCAGTGATAAACTCCCTTACATCCAATTTATCGAAGTATGTGGATGTATTTTTAAACCCTTACATCAAGAAACTACCATCTTATCTTAAAGACACCACCATGGTACTGAATGAGATGAAAACAATAGAATGGAGAGACACTTACGTGTGGGTAACTACAGATGTCCAATCATTGTACACTTGTATTAAACATCAGAAAGGAATTGCAGCATGTAGAGAATACTTGAGCAAAGAACTTTCCCTTACAGAAACCCATAGAAATTTTATTTGTGATTTGATGAATTTTATTCTAAGCCAGAATTATTTTACATTTTTAGATAAATTTTATTTACAGCGCTGTGGTACTGCTATGGGAACCATTTTTGCACCCAGTTTTGCCAATTTATTCATGGGTCAGTGGACGGAAAACCATGTATATACCACACACTTTTATGAGGAATACATCGTCTTTTACAAACGATACACTGATGACATTTTAATCATATGGAATGGGAGTACTGAATTATTCATGGATTTTTTAAAACTTTTACAAGTCAACAATATGAATTTATTCTTCACCTTTAACTTAAAACAAAATCTCCATTGAGTTTCTAGATCTGATTTTAAATGGGAGTTGGCGGGATGGTGTCCACCAAAAACTATATTAAAGGGGTGGACAAGAACAGCTATCTCCACTACAAGAGTAGTCATTAGAAAAAATGGAAAAACAACATTCCGTATTCCCATTTTCATAGGATAAAGAGGAACTGCAACAAAACAGATGACTGCGAGGAACAACTGGAAATCTATAGGAGTAGATTTGAAGAAAAACTATACCCAAAGACCATCTTGGAAGAAGCAATTACTAAAACTAAAAACCTGGAGAGGAATGACCTGCTAAATTATAAGAAAAAGGTGGAGAAGAATGAATATGTTGCCTTCATCACCACATACAGTTGCCATGAGAACACCTTCAGGACTTCAATTAGAACCCATTGGGATATACTCCTCATGGACCCAGTACTCAAAGAGATTCTTCCAGCCCAACCAGAGATTATATTCCGTAAATCTAAGAACCTAAAACAGAGGTTCTCAAACTCGGTCCTCGGGGGCCCACACAGTGCATGTTTTGCAGGTCTCCTCACAGAATCGCAAGTGAAATAATTAGCTCCACCTGTGGACCTTTTAAAATGTGTCAGTGAGTAATTAATACACATGTGCACCTGCTGGGTTACCTGTAAAACATGCACTGTGTGGGCCCCCGAGGACCGACTTTGAGAACCTCTGACCTAAAAGATATCCTCACACCAAGCATGTTACAGGAACTACTGCCTGGAGACACCCATTGCTCCTTCCCAAAGTGTGTAGGCACTTACAAGTGTGTATACTGCAACATCTGTAAATACCTCAATCCAAACATAAAAACCTTCAGCAACACAGATGACACCCAGGAATTCAAAATAAAAGAATTCACGAACTGTAACACCACATCAGTTATATATCTACTGGAATGCACATGCCGTAAAAAGTATGTGGGGAAAACAAAAAACATTGAAAATTAGGATTCAGGAACATGTCCGTAATATTAAAAACAAACTGGACACTCATTTGATATATAGACATTTCAAGCTTGAACACAATTCAAATCCAGAAGAGATGTCCTTTAAGGCCATTGAACATGTGATAAGCGGCGAGAGGGGTGGAGATCTGGTAAAGAACTCCCAACGAGAGATGTTTTGGATCTTCCAATTGAAAACTACACATCCCATGGGCTTCAATGAAGGATACAAAATTGCACCATTCCTATAAAAGCAGTCGTATGGTTCAAGTACCATCCGCCATTCTCTTAACTCACGTGCACTTGATATCACTTTCGCACTTAATACCTCCTTTTTCTTCTTTTCCTTATTATCACATTTTTTATATATATGTGGTATTCTATATGATTGGTACAAATAAAAAAATTGAGTTATGCAATACTATTGGACTGAGTCTATTTGCAGCAATATACAGTCATACCACACTGGCTATACGCCCAATTCCGTTCAATCTTGGAAGCTAAGCAGTGTCGGGCTCAACCAGTACCAAGTGGGGAACCACTTGGGAAGATTGAGTACTGTACAAGGTGGCCCAGATGGGCTCATAACAATATATATATATATATATATATATATATATATATATATATATATATATACACATACACACACACACACACATATATATATATATACACACACACACACAGCAACTGTGTCTTTTTCATTCCCTGATCGGGAGCCGTGAGTGCCGCTGACTGCTATGTATATATATATATATATATATATATATATATATATATATATATTACACACACACATACATACACACTTAACAAAAATAAATATATAATTGGATTCTTGATTATTATACACTCAATTCACTTCACTACATCACTATTTTAGATATAAATATTGGATGAGTATATATTAACAGTCACATGCACTAGCACTACAGTCACACTAACCTTGGTTAATAAGCACGGTATTAAATCCTTAGAATGTGACTGACTACTAATTTATAGTTCACTTTTTCTTCTGATGTTTTTTTTAACATGTTTTTAATATGTGTCTCAATATCTTCACATTATGAGCTTTATAGTCAACGGATGTTACCTAATTAATATGTTTAATCACCCACTTTCATCGTTCTCTTAAAAAATAACGTCTCCTAACTAAATCAGTGTACAATTGATCTATGGATTGCTGTATAATTCCCATATATGCCCCCTGTTTATTTTTATTTTTCTCGCACAAGTTCTATTATTAGAGTATCAATAATGATAACAAAAATAGTCCTATTATTATACCACACTAGGTGTTATCTAACTAATATGTATAATTACCTACTCCTACTGTTTATAATTTTTCTATTACAAAATAATTTCTCCCAACTAAACCAGTGTACAATTTATCTATGGTTTATAATTCTCATATACGTCCCATTTTTATACCAACACTATTTTTAGTGCACTAATAAGGACAATATAACAAATGTCCCATTACTATCAGAGGCGTATCTAGGGTAGGGCGAGTGGGGCACGTGCCCTGGGCGCCTTGGCAGGCCCAGGAGAGGGGGGCGCCGCCGGCGACCAGGGCATCATGCCCCACTCGCCCCCGTCACGCCAAAATGTGAGGGGAGGAGAGCGCAGCGTCTCTCCCTCCCCTCACCGTCGCTGCCAGCAGCGCTGCTGTGTCCGGTCTCCGGCGTTAGCCAATCAGAGCTTGCGGACCGGCTCCTGATTGGCTGTCGGTCCGCAAGCTCTGATTGGCTAGCGAACCGGCGCCAGACAGCCGCCGGAGACCTGGAGCGGTGAGGGGAAGGAGAGGCACTGCACTCTCCTCCCCTCACATAACAACCAGCGGTGAGTGACCGGGAGGGGGGGGGGGGCGGCGGCGGCACAGTGGGGCATGTATCTGGCACCAAATGGGGCATATGTAACTGGCACTGAGTGGGGCCTGGCACTGTGGGGCATGTATCTGGCACTGTGGGGCAATGTATGTGGCACTGTGGGGCAATGTATCTGGCACTGTGGGGCAATGTATGTGGCACTGTGGGGCAATGTATCTGGCACTGTGGGGCAATGTATCTGGCACTGTGGGGCAATGTAACTGGCACATGTATCTGGCACTGAGTGGGGCATGTATCGGGCACTGTGGGGCAATGTATCTGGCACTGTGGGGCAATGTATCTGGCACTGTGGGGCAATGTAACTGGCACATGTATCTGGCACTGAGTGGGGCATGTATCTGGCACTGTGGGGCAATGTATCCGGCACTGTGGGGCAATGTATCCGGCACTGTGGGGCAATGTATCTGGCACTGTGGGGCAATGTATCTGGCACTGTGGGGCATTGTAACTGGCACTGTGGGGCATTTTCAGTGGACACACCCCTTCTGGAGCGTGGCCACACCCATTTTTTGGTGCGCGCACATGCGTCTTTTTGTGTGTGTTTTTTTTTTTTTTGGGGGGGGGGGGGGGGGCGCCATTTTCCAGCTTGCCCTGGGCTCCGAAAACCATAGCTACGCCTCTGATTACTATACTAGTATTTTGAATTATTTTAGCCAGCGCTGCATAGAACGTCTGAGACCAATATTAAACACTTTATTTTTTCCTTTATGAGCTGCTCCAGTATCTGGGAACACTCCTCAATAAAGTCTGCGATTGCGGGTCTCCAGAAAGATGGCCGCTGCTACTACTGATTGCTGCAGACACCTGTAATTAACTGCCGCAACCCGAAGTGGGGCACAAACTTTGACCAGACACGGCCGGAAGTGTGGCATGTCTAGCATACATTGAAGTCTATCCACAAGAAGTGGGGCAGGAGGCGCATGCGCACTACCGCAGCTAGGACACAGGAAGTGTGGCGGAAATGACGCCGGCTACTGTTTTGAACTTTCATTTGTGATTTTTTTAGATTTTCAATACTCGTTTTCTTGTGTATCTCAACTCCCAGGGTTATGTACCCATTTAACTGTAGTCCAGATGTATTTATATCAATATTTGTATATGAAAAGAGTTATAGAATTATAACAGGATATGATGTCATAACTTCTGACTCCTAATTACACACACACATACTATATATATATATATATATATATATATATATATATATATATATATGATCTGCTCAGTAGTCCTTCACCCCTTGATGAAGTCAGACAGATGAAACGTGTTGCGTGTACCTCATGTGACTCTCCATACTAAGATAAGCAGGAATCTCTCAATTTATATCTATTTTTTATTTCTGTTTTAAATCTATGGTTATAGCCTTTTTTAATATTTAGAGTTTTGATATTCCCCCTCCATTTTTAGGCCACCTCATTTTTTGTATCCTTTTACTCTAGAATACGTGGAAATAAATGAATTGTAAACATTTTTTTAGCCCATCACTACATATCTCTTATTTTGATATTTCTTCATATATATTTATATTTATTCAGACACTGTCGGTCGCTGATACCCCTATCCCCTCATTCTCATCTACCTTAAAAGGCATTTTACCCATGTCAAATACTTAGGGTGCTGGCTGACACCCTATATGAATAAGGGAGAGTTTGTATTGTGTTAATAATAACCATTTACTTAAATTTATTCATACTCACCTGTGTTGTGCCGTACTCATATGGCTGGCTGGCTGGCTGGCTGTATGTATACATACATACACACTCATACTTAACAAGGAGTGATGGTGGCATAACAGTATGCTAAATGTCATAAACGCAGTCAAATAATAGGCTTCACGATAGTCACCCAGCCATCATGTACAGCGTCCAACGGTACCGTTTCGGTGTAGAAACACCTTCCTCATAGACTGCACGGTACTGTTTATGACATTTAGTATACTGTTATGCCACCATCAAGGACTGATGTATGTCTTTTATTGATTTTTATTATGATTAAATCACTTTTTGTGTATTAATGTGCTGATCTCCATGTTTACAGATAAGAAAATCAGGTGGCGGCCCTAACCCTCCCTGGTGGTGCATAAACTGAACCCCTCTCTCCATAGTCTACCCCTCCCCATAGTCTAACCCTCCCTGGTGGTGCCTAAACCTGCCCCCTCCCAATAACCCCCTACCGCCTAACCCTAGGAGTCCCCAGCACACTTATGGCTGGGCTGTTTGCAGTAGGGATTCCAGCCTCAGCATTACTGTGTGGTGTATTGTGAGTAAGGGATACTACTGCGTGGTGTAATTTGAATTGGGGGTACTATTGTGTGGCCATGCCCCTTATTTGGCATACGCGCCTTCCCCATTTCAAATATTGGGGGGGGGGGGGAGGGGCGCCAGTCCCTTACTTGGCCAGGGGTGCTCGAACCCCCAGATACACCGCTGCATCTGTCTCACCTGCAGCACAACATGATTTTGCCCAGTTGTTTGCTTTTTTTTTTGCTTTACTCAACAAACATAAATGAGACCTATTGTTCAGAAGTGAAAAGGATGCATTTAAGTAGGACAGACAAAGCTATTGTTCAGTTTTCAATTTGTGTGCATAAATAGAGCTATAATAAAATGTAAATACACTCATTTTACACATCACTATAATTCTCTACAGATAAAGGCTTTTCTTAAAGGAAAGACAAAATAGAAATAGTAGCATCTTAGAGCATCATACACAACTCAAAAGGTTTTCATTTAATATTCGGAGCAAGTAGTCCAAGTGTGGTTATTAAAATACAATTCATTTGTAGTTCTAGGTATCCCTCTGTGAGCACAGCAGAATTACAAAGTGATAAAATAATGCACATATGTTTCCATCTCTGCGACTCATCATGAATCAGCCAGATCTATAGTACCCACTGAAGAAATTCTTTTTTTTACCAATATTGACTTGTCGGATTTATAAACACATACAGTACAGTATGTGCATGGAACTTCAATTACCGGAGGCAAGTGTCATAAAACATCAACATGTCATGCATGGGTTAATCAGCAAAATAAAGACAAGCTGGATTGAAATAAGTTACACTAATTTAAACAAGGAAGGATACTAAATTGGCACAATAAACATTCAAAACAGTAAAACCACAAACATATTGTCATAACACAACACGGGATAAATTCTGACTTACAATGGGTTAGATTTGCTCTGGTCTAGTGTAGAAACAATTACAGAACTGGATATTCCACGGCTGACAACTTCGCAAGGGTGTAGTATGGTATGCCAGTGGCTGGGATCCCGGCAGGCGAGCATATCGGTGCCAGAATCCTGACCGCCGGCATACCGACAGCTGGGCGAGCGCAAATAAGCCCATTGCGGGCTTGCTGTGCTCGCCACGCTATTTATTCTCCCTCCAGGGGGGTCGTGGATCCCCAAGAGTGAGAATAGGTGTCGGTATGCCGGGTGTCGGGATTCCGGCGCAGGATACTGTGCGCCGGGATCCCAACAGCTGGCATGCTGAATACCACCCCTCAGCAACACTTTACCAAGATGCATTAAAAGACCTGTCCACATCAGTGAGGTGCAGTGAGGTCAATGGCTGGGGAAGCACTGGCTAGCATCAGAACCAGATTTACACACACATACTGCAAACGTTCCCGATGATCTATCTGAGCATTATACAAAAGGAGCCGCAGCAGTGGCGACAGAAGAGGTGTGCGGTTCACACCCAGCTGTCACCCTCGGAGGGGGTGACACCAAAATGCGTGCTTCTCCACTTACAGGAGTGGATGCTGCAGTGTAACATTCTCTTTCAGCACTGGGCTATTTTAAACACTTGCCTGGCATGGTCGCATCAGATGCGACCATGCCTGCAAGTGCTTTATCTTACCTGGTCGCACAAGATGAGACCAGTCAGATAAACAATGTTAGCAGCGGCAGGGAAGGGAAACTTCCCTCCGCCGCTGCTGTCAGAGGGACCGGAAGGTCCCTCTACCTCCCTGCACTCTCCCCTACTGATTGGTCAGCACGGCAGGATCCCCCCTTCCAGCGGCTGCAGACAATAGCAGCCGCTGGGGAGTGTAAATTAACCCCCCCAAACAACCCCCAGACCTGCCTGTATACCTGGAGGCTATCCTGGCTTTCAAGATGGAAGCCACGATGGTTCCGATGGTCGCGATGTTCCTGATCAATGTTTCGATGTTTGGAAAAAATATATATATTTTTTAAAAATATATTTTTTTTTGTCAAAACTCTGGAATATACTGGAGTATGACAGGTGAGGCTCTGCCTACCCTGAACATACATCAACGATCCACTTTTATTTTTTTTACAGTTGATTCTATTCTCATGAACAGTCTTTCCATTTTCAGAAATGTATATGGTACAAAGGGGATCAGTTTAATTTGCCGGCTGTCAGGATCCTGGCAGTCAGGATGCGGCCAGCTGGAATACCGGGGCTACAGGACTATTCCCACTCTTGGGTGTCCACGACACCGATAAAGTGGGAATAGAACCTGCGCGAGCCACAGTACCTGCAAGGGGACTCTTTGCGCTCGCCCCGCTGCCAGCATACTGGCAGCCAGGATCCTGCTGTCGGTATATTGACAGCCGGCATCCCGGCTGCCGGTAATACATACTAAATCCGTACAGAGAGCCAGTACTATAATATACTGTGTATGATAATGATAATAATAATAATAATAATAATAATAATAATACTACTGTATATAATCTGATTATCTTGGAATCTACTCACTAATATAGTAGACTTCTGTTTATTTTAATGCATCAAACTGAAGTACACTCGAGTACGTGTATAGTATGGTCCCCCAGATTGAGCTACCCAATACAGGAGAGGGCTTCTACAAAATCATAGTACCTCGCATTATAAGAAAGGTAATGTATGTCTAGACAGTCATTTTTCTTTGATATTTAATGTAATAGGTGTTTTTATTCCTTTGTACACTGCATTTTCCAAAGAAAATGCTCATAGAAATGATAGAGTATTATAGTTTAGAATCTCTTTAAAGAATATGGAGAGGATTTTCAGTAATGTATCTGAAACATCAAATCACTACAAATACAGTTAGATGAAGCCTTAATCCACAACAGACACTACTGTTTTGTCATAGTGTCTGTATGCTGTGCAACAATGCACTGACCACCACTTATTTACTTACAGTAAGTGTACATTTGTAGTTGTAGAGGCCCATGCTTAGAGGTATGGCTAGCCTCCACAGAGGTTTGGCTAACCATTAGAGATTGCATGGTCTGGGCCCCTTGATATAGCTATCTACATATTATATATATATATATATATATATATATATATATATATATATATTTTATCTCTCTCACTATCTCTCTCTCATATATATATATATATATATATATATATATATATATATATATACACACACACACACATATACATACATACATACATACACACACATACTGTATATAGTAAATACCGCTAGTGCATGTATGATAATGTACCAGGTTAAATCGTTCAAACACTTATTTAGGTACAGAGAAAAGGATCAGCTGCTGAGTTTTTATGCACACCTGCATTGGCGGAACTACTGTACCAGTGGTGTAGCAGGTACTAAGGGGCCTACCAGCACCAATGCCTAGAAACCTGTTTAACCTGGCCTGCCCAAGTCGCCTGACCATTTCTGCAGGCACAGGAGCCATGGGGAAGCCAGTGGGGAGCTGCCACACTAAGTATGACGTTGTGATATCGGCGTCAAGAGTGGAGCCAGGTATGTGGGCAAGAGAAGCAACAGGCAGGACGACAGCACTACAACAGAATGCTGTGTGTGCTTTCAGCATTCATGCTCTGAGGAGGCTGAGGGACCACAGAAGAGAGGCTAGTAGAGCCCAGTGGCTCATTACCTATCAGGGCTGCCTCAGTGAGTGCAGGGGACACATACATCTCCATGGTAAGGGCTGGACTGTGCACCTCTCTCGGTCACTCACTACTTCCCCCTTTGTGGTAACGTGGTGTACTGCAGGCATATTATAAACTCAGAGTGAAGCGAAGGGGTGGCCCCAATGCATAGTTTTGTTCCTGGTCCCACCATTTTCTAATTTCGTCCACTACACACCTGAGTGGAATTTGACCCTGCTCTAAAAAAAAGTTGTATACCGTAAGATTTGTAAAAGAGTTTATATAATCTTAGTTATTTTTCTGCATGCACCAGTCAGGAATCTGCAGCGCATGCACCCACATGATGCAGGGACTTCATGTACATGTGACCAAGCAATGGTAGGTGATGGAATGGTGAACACAAGCAGTGCAGCAGGAGTGATTACATTAGCAGGGTTGTTAAAGAAGGTTGTCTGAAGCTGGGAAAATTTCATGACAACCCAGCCAGCTGACAGGAGAAAGCCATATAAGAATCCAGAATATAGCAAACAAGAAATGTACATTACATAAGACCATCCCCAGTAGGATCACAGGTGAAGCTTGGGTAATGATAAATCGCACAGTGATGGAGAAGTTCATACAGTATGACAATTAACATACAGCAAATGTATACACTACTTTGTAAACCTTAATGAATAACACAAGCTATCGCAAAATTCAATAACCTGCACGGGGTGGTCTTCAGTATGCCGGCGGTCGGGCTCCCGGCGACCAGCATACCGGCGCCGGGAGCCCGACAGCCGGCATACCAACACTTATTCTCCCTCGTGGGGGTCCACGACCCCCCTGGAGGGAGAATAAAATAGTGTGGCGCGCCGTGCCCGTAGCGTGGCGAGCGCAGCAAGCCCGCAAGGGGCTCATTTGCGCTTGCCACACTGTCGGTAAGCCGGCGGTCGGGCTCCCGGCGCCGGTATGCTGGTCGCCGGGAGCCCGACCGCCGGCAAATCGTAGTGAACCCCCTGCACGTAGTAGGTCTTATTCTATTACAAACATTAAACTATATAAAGAAATATATTTCTCATGGGAAGGACTATTTAACAATATATGAAGCATAATTTGCTAGCCTCGTTTAAAAAATGCATTTTAATATGCTCCAGTTGCATTTTTATATGTCTGGAAATTGAATGGTTTAGTGTTCTGAAGAATGTAATCTGTAAAAAGATAAATCTAGCCATTCATACACAGTTCAAGAAATAGTCTGAAATTGTATTCTGAATACATTACACTAGACACATTGATACAAAGTATATTGTAGATCTGGAGCACATTTCCTTTGGTGATCTCTACAGTATCAGCACAGTGTCAAGCTGACAGACAATCAAACAGCAGTGACCGCACCTGGGAAATATGAACACTTTTGCTGTGGTGGGTAAGATGCGCCAGTGGAGGATTCTAATTCTATTGATGTCAACGCATTCAATGCGCAATAAGATCTAGAAATCTTCTTATGTTTAAAAGTACCAACTTCCTAAACACTATTAGTATATTTGTATCTCTCTCATAGACTAGCTGTTCTACCCATTCTTCGCACGGGAGTTTCTGATTTTCACAGTTGTAAATATTAAGGAGTGTTGAAAATCTGGTAAATCTATAGAGATGTAAATTTTACATGTCTTAATGTAAGTAAATATTAATCCATGTTTCTTGGCGTTACCCAAGGAGTACCCGTAGCAGATATAGTAAAAAGTGACAGGACCATTTTTGTAGTTTATTGAATGCTACACACTGGAGGTGCAATCCAAATATTGATCAGATTGTCCGTTTGGGCATTATCGTACACGCAACGCAAGCCACACATGGTGATGAAAATTAGGTTGGTGGTTCAGGGCCCAGAAGGGGTTAAATATATGCTCTCACTTTTTCCAGCACTCAGAAAAAAGAAAATAAGAATTTACTTACCGATAATTCTATTTCTCGTAGTCCGTAGTGGATGCTGGGGACTCCGTAAGGACCATGGGGAATAGCGGCTCCGCAGGAGACTGGGCACAAAAGTAAAGCTTTAGAACTACCTGGTGTGCACTGGCTCCTCCCCCTATGGCCCTCCTCCAAGCCTCAGTTAGGATACTGTGCCCGGACGAGCGTACACAATAAGGAAGGATTTTGAATCCCGGGTAAGACTCATACCAGCCACACCAATCACACCGTACAACTCGTGATCTAAACCCAGTTAACAGCATGATAACAGAGGAGCCTCTAGAAAAGATGGCTCACTACAGCAATAACCCGATTTTTTGGTAACAATAACTATGTACCAGTATTGCAGACAATCCGCACTTGGGATGGGCGCCCAGCATCCACTACGGACTACGAGAAATAGAATTATCGGTAAGTAAATTCTTATTTTCTCTAACGTCCTAAGTGGATGCTGGGGACTCCGTAAGGACCATGGGGATTATACCAAAGCTCCCAAACGGGCGGGAGAGTGCGGATGACTCTGCAGCACCAAATGAGAGAACTCCAGGTCCTCCTCAGCCAGGGTATCAATTTTGTAGAATTTTACAAACGTATTTGCTCCTGACCAAGTAGCTGCTCGGCAAAGTTGTAAAGCCGAGACCCCTCGGGCAGCCGCCCAAGATGAGCCCATCTTCCTTGTGGAGTGGGCATTTACAGATTTTTGGCTGTGGCAGGCCTGCCACAGAATGTGCAAGCTGAATTGTACTACACATCCAACGAGCAATAGTCTGCTTAGAAGCAGGAGCACCCAGCTTGTTGGGTGCATACAGGATAAACAGCGAGTCAGATTTTCTGACTCCAGCCGTCCTGGAAACATATATTTTCAGGGCCCTGACAACGTCTAGCAACTTGGAGTCCTCCAAGTCCCTAGTAGCCGCAGGCACCACAATAGGTTGGTTCAGGTGAAACGCTGAAACCACCTTAGGGAGAAACTGAGGACGAGTCCTCAATTCCGCCCTGTCCGAATGGAAAATCAGATAAGGGCTTTTACAGGATAAAGCCGCCAATTCTGACACGCGCCTGGCCCAGGCCAGGGCCAACAGCATGACCACTTTCCATGTGAGATATTTTAACTCCACAGATTTAAGTGGTTCAAACCAATGTGACTTTTTGGAACCCAAAAACTACATTGAGATCCCAAGGTGCCACTGGAGGCACAAAAGGAGGCTGTATATGCAGTACCCCTTTTACAACGTCTGAACTTCAGGGACTGAAGCTAGTTCTTTTTGGAAGAAAATTGACAGGGCCGAAATTTGAACCTTAATGGACCCCAATTTCAGGCCCATAGACACTCCTGTTTGCAGGAAATGTAGGAATCGACCCAGTTGAATTTCCTCCGTCGGGCCTTACTGGCCTCGCACCACGCAACATATTTTCGCCAAATGCGGTGATAATGTTTTGCGGTTACATCCTTCCTGGCTTTGATCAGGATAGGGATGACTTCATCCGGAATGCCTTTTTTCCTTCAGGATCCGGCGTTCAACCGCCATGCCGTCAAACGCAGTCGCGGTAAGTCTTGGAACAGACAGGGTCCTTGCTGGAGCAGGTCCCTTCTTAGAGGTAGAGGCCACGGATCCTCCGTGAGCATCTCTTGAAGTTCCGGTTACCAAGTCCTTCTTGGACAATCCGGAGCCACGAATATAGTGCTTACTCCTCTCCATCTTATCAATCTCAGTACCTTGGGTATGAGAGGCAGATGAGGGAACACATACACTGACTGGTACACCCACGGTGTTACCAGAGCGTCTACAGCTATTGCCTGAGGGTCCCTTGACCTGGCGCAATACCTGTCGAGTTTTTCCCAACGGTTTATAATCATGTGGAAGACTTCTGGGTGAAGTCCCCACTCTCCCGGGTGGAGGTCGTGTCTGCTGAGGAAGTCTGCTACCCAGTTGTCCACTCCCGGAATTGCTGACAGTGCTATCACATGATTTTCCGCCCAGCGAAGAATCCTTGCAGCTTCTGCCATTGCCCTCCTGCCTCTTGTGCCACCCTGTCTGTTTACGTGGGTGACTGCCGTGATGTTGTCCGACTGGATCAACACCGGCTGACCTTGAAGCAGAGGTCTTGCTAAGCTTAGAGCATTGTAAATGGCCCTTAGCTTCAGGATATTTATGTGAAGTGATGTCTCCAGGCTTTACCATAAGCCCTGGAAATTCCTTCCCTGTGTGACTGCTCCCCAGCCTCGCAGGCTGGCATCCGTGGTCACCAGGACCCCGTCCTGAATGCCGAATCTGCGGCCCTCTAGAAGATGAGCACTCTGCAACCACCACAGGAGGGACACCCTTGTTCTTGGTGACAGGGTTATCCGCTGATGCATCTGAAGATGCGACCCGGACCATTTGTCCAGCAGGTCCCACTGGAAAGTTCTTGCGTGGAATCTGCCGAATGGGATTGCTTCGTAGGAAGCCACCATTTTACCCAGAACCCTTGTGCATTGATGCACTGAGACTTGGCTCGGTTTTAGGAGGTTCCTGACTAGCTCGGATAACTCCCTGGCTTTCTCCTCCGGGAGAAACACCTTTTTCTGGACTGTGTCCAGGATCATCCCTAGGAACAGAAGACGAGTCGTCGGAACCAGCTGCGATTTTGGAATATTGAGAATCCAATCGTGCTGCCGCAACACTACCTGAGATAGTGCTACACCGACCTCCAACTGTTCCCTGGATCTTACCCTTATCAGGGAATCGTCCAAGTAAGGGATAACTAAAATTCCCTTCCTTCGAAGGAATATCATCATTTCGGCCATTACCTTGGTAAAGACCCGGGGTGCCGTGGACCATCCATACGGCAGCGTCTGAACTGATAGTGACAGTTCTGTACCATAAACTTGAGGTACCCTTGGTGAGAAGGGTAAATTTGGACATGAAGGTAAGCTTCCTTGATGTCCCGAGACATCATGTAGTCCCCTTCTTCCAGGTTCGCAATCACTGCTCTGAGTGACTCAATCTTGAATTTGAACCTCTGTATGTAAGTGTTCAAAGATTTTAGATTTAGAATCGGTCTCACCGAGCCTTCCGGCTTCGGTACCACAACAGTGTGGAATAATACCCCGTTCCCTGTTGCAGGAGGGGTACCTTGATTATCACCTGCTGGGAATACAGCTTGTGAATGGCTTCCAAAACTGTCTCCCTGTCAGAAGTAGACATCGGTAAAGCCGACTTTAGGAAACGGCGAGGGGGAGACGTCTCGAATTCCAATTTGTACCCCTGAGATATCACCTGAAGGATCCAGGGGTCTACTTGCGAGTGAGCCCACTGCGCGCTGAAATTCATTGAGACGGGCCCCCCACCGTGCCTGATTCTGCTTGTAAAGCCCCCGCGTCATACTGAGGGCTTGGCAGAGGCGGGAGAGGGTTTCTGTTCCTGGGAACTGGCTGATTTCTGCAGCCTTTTTCCTCTCCCTCTGTCACGGGACAGAAATGAGGAACCTTTTGCCCGCTTGTCCACGAAAAGACTGCGCCTGATAATACGGCGTCTTCTCATGTTGAGAGGCGACCTGGGGTACAAACGTGGATTTCCCAGCTGTTGCCGTGGCCACCAGGTCTGAAAGACCGACCCCAAATAACTCCTCCCCTTAATAAGGCAATACTTCCAAATGCCGTTTGAAATCCGCATCACCTGACCACTGTCGTGTCCATAACCCTCTACTGGTAGAAATGGACAACGCACTTAGACTTGATGCCAGTCGGCAAATATTCCGCTGTGCATCACGCATATATAGAAATGCATCTTTTAAATGCTCTATAGGCAAAAATATACTGTCCCTATCTAGGGTATCAATATTTTCAGTCAGGGAATCCGACCACGCCAACCCAGCACTGCACATCCAGGCTGAGGCGATTGCTGGTCGCAGTATAACACCAGTATGTGTGTAAATACATTTTAGGATACCCTCCTGCTTTCTATCAGCAGGATCCTTAAGGGCGGCCATCTCAGGAGAGGGCAGAGCCCTTACAAGCGTGTGAGCGCTTTATCCACCCTAGGGGGTGTTTCCCAACGCACCCTAACCTCTGGCGGGAAAGGATATAATGCCAATAACATTTTAGAAATTATCAGTTGTTATCGGGGGAAAACCACGCATCATCACACACCTCATTTAATTTCTCAGATTCAGGAAAACTGCAGGTAGTTTTTCCTCACCGAACATAATACCCCTTTTTGGTGGTACTCGTATTATCAGAAATGTGTAAAACATTTTTCATTGCCTCAATCATGTAACGTGTGGCCCTACTGGAAGTCACATTTGTCTCTTCACCGTCGACACTGGAGTCAGTATCCGTGTCGGCGTCTATATCTGCCATCTGAGGTAACGGGCGCTTTAGAGCCCCTGACGGCCTATGAGACGTCTGGACAGGCACAAGCTAAGTAGCCGGCTGTCTCATGTCAACCACTGTCTTTTATACAGAGCTGACACTGTTACGTAATTCCTTCCAACAGTTCATCCACTCAGGTGTCGACCCCCTAGGGGGTGACCACTATTACAGGCAATCTGCTCTGTCTCCACATCATTTTTCTCCTCATACATGTCGACACAAACGTACCGACATACAGCACACACACAGGGAATGCTCTGATAGAGGACAGGACCCCACTAGCCCTTTGGGGAGACAGAGGGAGAGTTTGCCAGCACACACCAGAGCGCTATATATATATATACAGGGATAACCTTATATAAGTGTTTTTCCCCTTATAGCTGCTGTATCTTTAATACTGCGCGTAATTAGTGCCCCCCCCCTCTCTTTTTTTAACCCTTTCTGTAGTGTAGTGACTGCAGGGGAGAGCCAGGGAGCTTCCCTCCAACGGAGCTGTGAGGGAAAATGGCGCCAGTGTGCTGAGGAGATAGGCTCCGCCTCCTTATCGGCAGCCTTATCTCCCGTTTTTCTATGTATTCTGGCAGGGGTTAAATGCATCCATATAGCCCAGGAGCTATATGTGATGCATTTTTTGCCATCCAAGGTGTTTTTATTGCGTCGCAGGGTGCCCCCCCCCCCCAGCGCCCTGCACCCTCAGTGACCGGAGTGTGAAGTGTGCTGAGAGCAATGGCGCACAGCTGCAGTGCTGTGCGCTACCTTGTTGAAGACAGGACGTCTTCTGCCGCCGATTTTCCGGACCTCTTCTGTCTTCTGGCTCTGTAAGGGGGCCGGCGGCGCGGCTCTGGGACCCATCCATGGCTGGGCCTGTGATCGTCCCTCTGGAGCTAATGTCCAGTAGCCTAAGAAGCCCAATCCACTCTGCACGCAGGTGAGTTCGCTTCTTCTCCCCTTAGTCCCTCGATGCAGTGAGCCTGTTGCCAGCAGGTCTCACTGAAAATAAAAAACCTAAACTAAACTTTTCACTAAGCAGCTCAGGAGAGCCACCTAGTGTGCACCCTTCTCGTTCGGGCACAAAAATCTAACTGAGGCTTGGAGGAGGGTCATAGGGGGAGGAGCCAGTGCACACCAGGTAGTTCTAAAGCTTTACTTTTGTGCCCAGTCTCCTGCGGAGCCGTTATTCCCCATGGTCCTTACGGAGTCCCCAGCATCCACTTAGGACGTTAGAGAAAAGAAGAAAAAACAGCACTCATGTTTTGGTGAAAAAAAAAGTTTTTTTTTTTTTAAATTCAAGACAGGTATCCAATGAATCAAGGGAAGGGGGGGGGGGAGTTTAAAGTGTATAATTGCTTTTTCCTAATAAGATATACCTTTTAAATATAATAGGGATACAAACATCACCCCATCATAATAACTGAGGAATTGTAGAGACAGATACTTTGGGGTATATTCAATTGCAGTCGAAAACTGCCATCTGTCGAAAAGACGTCAGTTTTCGACTTTTTGAGGTCGAATCCTGATTCGACCTATTCAGACCTTTTAGACAAGTCGAGGCATTCGACTTGTCAAAAAGCACGTGGATCGGCGGAATAGCTGCCGATCCACGTGTTGATGTCGAAAACGGGGCCAAATCAGACAGGTTTTGGCCCCCTTTTCGACTATCTCAATCCGACATCAAAATGATGTTGGAATGAGATGGGCCCGGAGGAGGCGAGGGGGGGGGGGGAGCCGCAGGGAGACGGGGGGTCAGGCGCCGGGCATGCAGGAGATCAGCGCTACGATCAGCGCTGCAGCTGGATGTCACTCACCCGCCCGACCTGATCTCCTCTGGCTGCCGCCGGCTGTCCCCCCGTGGCTCGCCCCCCCTTTCCTCCTCTGGGTCTCATCTAAAATTCGACTTGGAAAAGTCGAATTTTAGAAGGGTTTGAATAGGGGTTGTCGGATCCATTCCGACAAATACATGTCGGAATGGATCCGACTTTAATTGAATATACCCCTTTATATCATATTTACATCTGCCTTCCATTTTCCCGATTCTTGATATGACCAAAACCGCCAATCGGTGGCCATTGATAATTGGTGATTAGTCAGGGGAAAGTCTTAACATTAAAAATCGATGATTTGCCAATGTGGACAGGTTTCGGTCTGGATCACGGAATTGAGATATTTCAACTTGTTAAATATATTTCCGATTTCCCGACCCAGGTGTGGGGATAGGGAAATTGCAACAATCCGTTGCAGGTGTAGTTCGAAAAATAGGTTGTGTGGTCTGTTCATTCCATCAATCTAGTATGAGGACTTCATGCTGAAACAACGGATATACTAAACAGTGCCTTGGAGAAAAAATAAAGCTTCATGAAAAATTTAAGTTTGAGTACAATTTGTTTCACAGTACCTCTTGGAATAGAATTACCTAAGACAAGTTTCCTGAATTCTGTTGGCCTCACTGATTCCTGAACCATCAAATTAATAGTGATCATACAACTAGACCTGGCTAACACACCCAGGTGCAAGGGTTGGGGGCAGTGGAATTGGCAAGACCCCATTGAGGGCCCTTTGTAAAATCTGTGCAACATCATGCCAAAGGTGCCATGAGGCTTGCTCTCCTACCTGCCACCCCTAAGGAGGCCTGGGGGCCTGATTCAGAGATGGACACGTGCAAAAATCTTGAGTAATTAGACTCCTCCTGCATACCTGTGTGATCCCCTGCTACGTCCAAGGATGCAGCATCAGATCACTTGGGGGAACAACAGCTATCTTACATATTATGGCTGGGCTGTTCACAATGCAGAGGCCTCACTAATCCAAGAAAATGGGGAGACACACCCAAGAATTCTGCACAGCCCCACCCACTGCCAAACGCCAGCA